>NC_143132.1:40353257-40656287 GCF_059928025.1 Delphinapterus leucas
GTGTGTGTCTATAAGAGAGTAAATTTTATTTACTCTTTCCTTCCACTTACCTGGTATTTGGGTTTAACCAGGTAACTTGATTTGGCCAGTGTAAGCACAAAACTTCATTTTATGCCCAATCAGGTAGTTTAAATACAATAGTTTGGCTCATCCTCTTGAATTTTATCTTCTGCCAAAAGATGAGCATGCCCAGCATAGAGTATGATTCTTTAGCCTGGGCTCAGGAATAAGAAAACACATGGAGTAGAGCTGCACTTGGCCCACAGCCTTCATGCACCATAAGTAATAAATAAATGTTTATTGTAATCAGTCCACTGCAATTTTGGAACCGTCACAGCTGCAAGTGCCAATTATTGCATTCTATAAACAACAGTTAAGAATGCCGTTTATTTAACCAAAAAATTCTAATTTAATGTTTGATATGTAAATTTTATTTTTTAATAATAACAAAGTTAAATATCTGAAAAATTCAGGAAATAATATTAACATTTCCTAGACAGATTTAGGGGACCTAATTATAAAAATTCTATCAATGCTTGAGGAGTTTTCTAAGTTCCGTTCATGCCATGAAAGCTTTGATTAAGTACAAATTCAATTTTTATTACATTCTTTTAATTTATAACATTCTAAATCAGGTCTACTTACACTAACAACAAACTGTTCAAAAAGGAAATAAAGAAAACAATTCCATTTACAATAGCATCAAAAAATAAGAAAATACTTAGGAATAAACTTACCCAAGGAGGCGAAAGAATTATACAGTGAAAACTATGGGTCATTGATGAAGGAAATTAGAGAAGACACAAATAACTAGAAATACATCTTCTGTACATGGGTTGGAAGACTTAATATTATTAAAATGTTCATACTACCGAAGCAATCTACAGATTCAATGCAATCTACCACAATCCCAATGCCATTATTTACAGAAATGGAAAAAAAACAATCCTAAAATTCATATGGAACCACAAAAGACCCTAAATAGCCAAAATAATCTTGAGAAAGAAGAACTAAGCTAGAGGTAACACACTTCCTGATTTCAAACTATATTACAGAGCTATAAATTAAAATAGAATGGTACGGGCATGAAAACAGACATACAGTCCAATGGAACAGAATTGAGAGACTGGGATATAAATCTACACATGTATGGTCAACTGATCTTTGACAAGACTACTAAGAATACACACTGGGGAAAAGACAGTCTCTTCAAAAAATGGTGAGAAAACTGGATATCCACAAGCAAAATAATGAAATTTGGCTTTTATCTTACTCCATACAAAAAAGTCAACTCAAAATGGACTCAAGATTTAGATATAAGACCTGGAACTATAAAACTTCTAGAGGAAAACTTTTATGACATTGGGTTTGCCAGTGATTTCTTGGATATAACAACAAAAGCACAAGCATCAAAAGCAAAACATGGGTCTACACCAAACTAAAGAGCTTCGCACAGCAAAGGTAACAGTCAACAGAGTGAAAAGACAACCTACAGAATAGGAGAAAACATCTGGCAAACAATATATCTGATAAGTAATTCTGATAAGTAATAATAATCTGATAAGTAATCCAAAATATAATGAGTTCCCACAACTCAATAGCAAAAACACAAATAACCAGGTTAAAAAATGTGGAAAGGGCTGAACAGACATTTCTCCAAAGAAGATATACAAATGGCCAACAGATTTAAGAAAAGATGCTCAACTTCAATAGTCTCTCAGGGAAATACAAATCAAAACCACAATGAGGCATCACCTCACACGTTACATAGATATTATTTTTTTAAAGATACATATTGGTGAAGATGTGTAGAAATTAGAACCCTTGTACACTGTTGTTGGGAATGTAAAATAGTGCAGCTGCAGTGCAAAATAATATGGTGGTTCCTCAAAAAATTAAATATAGAATTACCACATGATATAGCAATCCTACCTCTGGGTATATAACCCAAAGAACTGTAATCAGTATCTCAAAGAGATGTATACGCTTCCATGTTCATTGCGGCATTATGCGTAATAGGCAAGGTACAGAAACTACCTAGATGCCCGTCAGTAGATGAATTAATAAAGAAAATGTGATATATACTTACAATCAAATATTATTCAGCCTTAAAAAAGAAGAAGAGTCTGCAATGTGAAACATGAATGAACCTGGGGGACATTATGCTAAGTGAAATA
The DNA here is from genome assembly GCF_059928025.1 of Delphinapterus leucas. Taxonomy (NCBI): domain Eukaryota; kingdom Metazoa; phylum Chordata; class Mammalia; order Artiodactyla; family Monodontidae; genus Delphinapterus; species Delphinapterus leucas. The sequence continues at coordinate 40,355,435 of NC_143132.1, forward strand.
AGCCAGTCATAGACATTCAGATACTGCATGATTCCACTTATATAAGGTATCTAAAATATTCAGACTCATAGGAAGAGAGTAGAATGGTGATTTACAGGCACTGGGGTAGTAGCAGGGAAGAAAGGAGAAGCTGCTCTTCAATGGGTATAAAGTAGCAGTTATGCAAGATGAATAAACTCCAGAGATCTGCTGTCCACACAGTGCCTAGACTTGACAATACTATATTGTGCACTTAAAAATGTTAAGAAGGTAGATCTCATGTTAAGTGTTCTTACCATAATTAAACAAATAAATAAATATCCTGCAGTGATAGATAGATGATAGATAGATAGAACTGAGGGATTAATACAACATTTAACAGAAATGGTTCAGAACACGTCTCCAATATTTTTTTAGTTGTCCCCAATATTTTGAGATTTTCCCATGTATGAATACTTAAAGCAGTTACGATAAAATTAGAGAACAAATGACGTGCACACGAAAAGAGCCTTTTTCAAATATACGATTTTCTTGGGACATTGTATATCTTCCTTTAACCTATTTGCCTACGGCAGATAGAGACCCATACCAGAGGAGACAAAAATCCACCTGGGAGCATGTGCACAGTGCTTCGGGTTTCTGTGGAAGTCTTCCTTCAATAATAAACCATTATTTATGACCGTCAGTCATAAATTCTCCCTAAAAAGCAACTAATAATATTGGGATTATTTAATTCTTTGATTTCGGTTTCATTGTGCACATACAACTTTATTGTACCATATTATACTTTTGTAGCATCTCCTTTTATATTTTCACCATTCTTATGTGCATATCCACATAATTATAGTTAATTTTAATTTACTTCAATTTTTTCCTTGCTGATGTTGATATATATGTAATATAATTAATGAAAAAATAGCATATGTTAACTTTTAAAATTCCATATATGTAATAATTTAAATATTAAAATTAGTATTTGATTTTAATAGAAGATCCAAAATATAGTAAAATTTTTTGCATGTAGATTTCTGGATCTAGACACAATCAGATGTTAGAAAATTTAAGTTGTATAGAAAGATACCTTGATCCTTGCAAACTAGGATCTAAAGAACAAAGGTTTTAATGGAAATCTTTGTAAGTTCTGGCCTCTAGGTCCAGTAAACTGTGAAGACTTAGCTTAACAGGCACTGTATAATGAGGTGCCTTAGTCAAGTTTAGTTGTATAAAAGAATTTTTCCTTTGAAACTTTGTAACTATAATTATAAATAAAATATGTATGGAGTAGTGACTACCACGCACTGTGCCATGAAGTATCCATAAATTCTCCTTTATTCTTCAAATCACATTTTATATATGGGGAAAATGTGGCTTTTTAAAGGTTAAGTATCTTGCCCAATTGCAGAGACCCAGACAGTAACTCTAAGAGGCAAAACTGAGGACACAGTAGTCTCTTCAGCATGGTAATTTTGATTCAAATATTCAAAAATAAAATTCCAAGAAATGATCAGATATTTTTTAAAATCTCACCAACTATGAAGGCACCTGTAGTCCACCTGCAGGTTTCTCCTCCACGGTTTACTCTGATTCTAGCTCATCCTCAGGGACCACTTTAGAGCACACTAACTTGCCTTTTCTGTGAAAACGTTTATTTGCATGCAGCTTTCAAATCTTCTGTTCTTGGGAGCAATCATACCCATTATCTTCATGGAATGTGTTTCTCACACTCTCACTCTTCAGGAGGAAGTCTGCTTCTGGTGTGCTTTTATTTGCTAATGCCTTTAAATGAGGCAATGAGTTAAAAGTAGGAAACAAAGGCATTAAGATAAATTAAAGAACATAAATCCTTGGGAAGTGGTGGGTGCCAATAGAAAAATCAGTAGCAAAAAATATACTTTAAGTATTGGTTTAGTGCTGGTCCAGCCAATGATACCTAAAATTAGTTTTATGCTTTCATCTGTTGATCCCTGAGTCATGTACAGAATATAATTCTTTATGTGTTTGGATCTGAGGTTAGCAGAGTCTCTTCAAAATAAGTTCAAATGAGTTCTCTTTTCCTCAGGCTTACTGTCTGCAAGATTGTTTCTGTATCCTTAGCTTAACGTTCTTTACCTTAATGTTTTATGACATTTTACTAATTTATTTTTATCTTTTCTGCTTAATGTAAAATTACAAGAGCATTTGAAGTTCTTGTTACATGAAAATGCAAGCCCTTGCAAAATACTACTTAACTTACTACACGTTGATCTTCCTATTTTAAAATAATAGGTAAATATTACAAAAGCCATTTCAATTTTACTTCACTCAACTCATTAAGCATGGAGTCTAAATTGTCCATTGATTTTTATATTTCACTTAGCTTATAGTCTTAATTATTAACTAAGTTAATTTTCCATGTTTTCAATATTACAAAATAAGAGGGTAGATTTGAATTGTTATGGTATTCAAAGAAATATCTAGCTTAGCTAAAGGTTAGTTATCACTAATAGCTCATAAAAAATGTAGTTGTGAGTAATGACATACATCAATATGATTGATATTCTCTAAGAAGCCACAAAGAGAAAATCTCATATAAATTGTATAACAGGAATTCTCCCTGAGTTAAAGGAATGAATATTAGACTGCTTCACATGGCAGCAATGACTGGAGATGGGAAAGTTCCTTGAGGAGGCAATAGAATTTTAGTTATTTTTAGAAGGTCATATAATTGAACAATAACTATGAGCTGTTAAACAAGTGGGATTGTTCATTCAATTAAAAAATCGTGGAACCCTCTATTCTAGGTGCTGGGCTAAGCAGTGGAGACACAGAGATGAGTAAGAAATGATTCTTATCCACAAAGTCTAGTGTACAAGACATCAACAAATTTATTCCAATTTGGTAAGTGCAATGAGTAGATTCCAAGATGCCTTGAGATCAAGGAAGAAAAATCCCTAATCCAATATGCATGTTTTAGGGGGAGGGAGGGTTGGACAGGTCCACTGTAATATATGTGTACCCCACACTATATGTAACTTTGATTGTAAGCTTCCTGTGTACATGGTCATTTTTTTGGTCTGTTTTGTTAGCTAGTTTATCTCCAGTACCTGTAACAGTGCTTGGCATATATCCATTGCTCAAAAATATATTTGGTAGAAAAAATTACTTTTCCCATTGATACTATACTAGTTATTCATTTATATGATTTATTATAAACTTTGGGATCTATATAGCTGTTTATTTGGATGGGGGAAATAAATATTTATACTAAACTAAGCAACCAATACCTTTTGGAAACTTTACCTCATCAAGAGGAAAATATTCTCAACTATTATTATTTTAGTCCCATACAGGAATGGACTAATAAATTATAAATACAAAACCAGAACTGCACAGGTTCATTGGGGCTTATAGATAAGTGATTAACTAGAATTACTACAAAAACAACTGTGAGCTCCCGTTGCAACTACAGAGGATCAGAGAGCTTTCCAAAGAAAAGGAAAGGACAAAGGCATTAGCCACTCAATTTGCTACTGTTTTAAAATATTTGCTTAATCAGTTGTTTCTCTGTTAGGTGTTAGTATAAATTACAATGGAAAAGATACTTTTGAATATTTATGAGAACTTTTCTCCTAATGTTACCGAACTCGGGTCTGGCTGCTCACTGCTCATGGCTCAAAAATCGATGCCTGAGAGGCAGTTGTTGGGAGAAAGGAAAGTTGCTTTTAATCAGAATGCCGGAAACCTGGGGAGATGGTGGACTCAGTGTCCCCAAAATACCAACTCCCAAGATTCTGCTCAGCCATGAAAATGTTTAAGGGAAAAAGGTAAGTAATCTCAGTTAATCATTGAGATGGGGGGGTCAGAGTCATCACCACCCCCCACTGTGTGCAGGCTTTCGACTTCTTGTGATCTTTCTTTACATGCTAACTTGTTCACACAGTTTGTTCACGAGATTATTAAAGGGGAAGCTAGGGAAGAGATCTGGTCATCTGTGAATTACTTACTCTTCATTTCTTTGATCTATGGAAAGAACCAAAAGGTTAAGCAAGGTATTATGTGTGATCAAAAGATGTGAAAGGTGTGCTAGGGCAGGAGATGAGTACAGCATGGGGGTGTCTGGTTTAAGGTTAGTTACAATATAGCTCTCTGATAAAGTGACCAGACAAAGGGGTTTCCTGCTGAGGGCAGTTTCCTGCAAAGAACTGCTTACACTAAATGATAGGAGAATAAGTGATTGCTGGATACTCTCCTGGTCCTTACTAAGATTTCCTAAGTGAAATACATGAGCTTTCCATCAAGCTGGCATTGCAGAAATATAAAGAAACATGAAATTGTTGGAAAGCAGGAAAAGGCAAGATGGTCAAATAGCCTTTCCCTTGATAGCTTCCTTATATTTAGTTTCAGTGGAAAATAATATGTTTTAAGACTCCATTTCTGCCTATGTCATCATGGCCTTATAAAAACTGATTTTTATTTCTTTTTGAGTTTAGAAATTTCAAGAGTTCCTTCTTGCCTACCTATGAGTTCACCTATCATTTTCCCTCACTATCCCATTTTTATACATGACTTAAATATTCACTTTAGAAAGTATCAGACAAAACTGATAGTTGCCTTTTAGATAATATTTTCTAATTAAATGTTGAAATAGAATCTAAGGTAAAAGATATTCATCCAACTTACCTAGATATTTTATATGCTCTTGGCACTTTTGAAACTGAAGCTAGAATAACTGCAGTATCTTATCAGTCATGTGCTTGGTAGTACTGTCTATTATGCTAATTTAAAGAAAGTGAGCATAATAAAACTCTTTCATGGGTGCATATATTGCCCTCATGTAGTAGAAAAACTTTCATATTCTCATATGTTATACTAAACCACTGATTCATTACATGACATCCTAGGGGATATAAAAGGCATGATGTACGAAATTTGGGTTCACATTTTATTACACTAAAATTCAAAATTGCAAAAATGTTAATAATTATTAACATTGCAAAAATGTTAATAATTATTGTTTTAAAAGAAATCTGTGAGTTTAAGAATGTTATATATTTCATCTAAACCAAAAAAAATTACACCATACATGTTATGACCTTAATTAACTTCTGTCTTACAAATTCTTCAATGAGTCATTTAAATCCTTTCTGCTCAGATTCCACTTCACCATCTAATCAGGGAAGTCCTAACTATAGGTCATCCCACCCAAGGCAATAAAAACAGCTTTCAGCCATCTGTAGTTAGCAAAGTCATTTCCTCAGTCCTTTAGTAAACCACATTTTCTAGGCAAGCAAACAATTTATGTTGATTCTATGGTCAGTAATGAGTTTCCATTTGTATCAAAAGTTATAAATGTACAGGATGAACAGTTTCTCTTGAAGTATGCAATTCTTTCAAATATCAAGAATATAGCTGGTCCTAACCATATAGCTCAGAGAAAAGGCTCTCAGCTGGGTTTCTGGTTAAGCCAAAGGAATCTGCAAAGGAATGAGCTGGTCAAAAGATAGATCCTTGAACCAGCTCCGGCCTTTGATTTGTATTTGCTTCTCTTATAGCCAAACAAGATAAACTTTTATAACCAAGTGGGCTGGGAATTAGAATTGATGGAAGGATACTTCATTGTCACCAATGTCCAAGTTCCCATTTCTCCTATACATCTCTCTGACTCACTGGGTCAGGATTTTCCTGACTATATCTGTCACCCGACTTAACTTTGCTTAAAGCAAGGTCTTTTTGCTATGAGTATTGTCTTCTTGTATGACCTGATAATTCATACTTAGACAAGTATATTATTAAAAGCACAAGTTAATAAAAATACTAACATTCTCCACAAATTTTACATTCCTTTTTTCTGTCTTACATGTGAAAACTGACAAAACTGTAACACTCAGACATATGAACCACTGTTAAACTTAGTAAATCCATTTTAACTTACCAGTGTACAGAAATATTTGTTCCAGAAAAAAAATTTGTTTGGAAACAGAACACTTCATTGCATCACCATTTTTATTAAAGACAAATGGAATTTGGAATCAGAGCATCCTACCCCAAGGTCATATATTGAAAACTGTGTGCTATAACATGCATAGACATTTAACACACAGAGAAACAGTATCTTGAACTCTGGAAATACTGACATGCAAAATTTAACCTTCAAGTAACAAGTATACTGGAATAATCATTTAGGAGATTAAGCTGGAATAAATTCAAAAGAACTAATCACTCATTTGTGTCTCTCTCTAGCAGGACTTGAAAGCTGATTCTATAATCTTCCTATAGTAGAGACTATAGTCTACACCTTTCTATTTCTCACATCTTCAACACATAAATATATCAGAACAACAACCTGTAACTGATTTCCTTCTATTCCTTTACTACAAGGAGAGGGGAGTTCATTTGTTCACCTAATGACTTTATCCTATTAGGAAGCTTTCCTTGTACAACTATTTAACAAACAAGAATCAACAAAATATAAGGAAAATATGAGGGTTCTGGATTTGAACTTTCCCAAATTCAGATTTTCCCTTGTTTGATTCTTAATTATAGTATTAGTAACTTACTGACTCTCATATTTATTTTAAAATCTAATAAGAAATTCATGTAAAGACCATAGTGCTTTATTACCATGATCCTTTTATTTACTGTGGCATGCCACTTGATAGTACAGTGCCTAGCAAATTTTTGTCAAATTATTCATTGAATTTAATAATTTATCAGATTTGACAGACATTCCCTTAGAGGAATCCAATGATTACACCCTAATTTCACATTTATCCTTATAACAAGCTATACTTGTTCATTTTAACATGCTGTATTTAAAAACCACTATTATCTGTGCATGAGATATAGAAATGTGAAATCTGAGTAGAACCTTTTAAGAAGTTAAAGAAATGACACATATTAAGCAGTTTTTCCAACAAGAAGAGACATAAAAGACAGCATATTAAGTTTTTATTTTAGAAAAAAATATATATCTTAACATTCAAGCAGACCTTGAGGAGAGATCAGAACATTTTGCACAGTGTAGGCATTTTGAGGTAATTCTCTGATGTTTGTGGAGGTGGGATGTGCTGTGAGCACTACTGAATAAAGTGGTTGAGGACAGACAGACTCAACTCTTATCTACTTAGTTTTTCATACAATCCTAGCTAAATCTCAAAAGCAATAATATTGTATCTGAGAAACAAAGGCAGAAATTGAACAACTTATAAAGAATTTTAAACTTAAAACTTGCATTTAAAATGTTTTCAATGCTCTATGATCAATAAGAGCTTAGTTCAATGGTGTTACACGGATTTAAAAGCTAACTCAAACTTATTTTACAAGTAGAAAAAGTAGGCTTTATATATGTGCATGGACTTTCAATTCAAAAGTTCAAATAAAGCTCACAATCTGAAGAATTCCTTTAATAAAAACGTTTGCCCTTTTCTATTTGTAAAGGCACGTTCATTTGCCCTCTGTTCTTTCTTTAAGATTTTTCCTTTTAGGATTGTATGTTTTTATCTCTTCAAAAGTCACTTCCTTGCTGATGAGTCTCAGTCCTATTTACTGATCTAAATCTCAGTTCTGGAAATCTAAATGCTAAATATTCTGTTCAGTCTTTTCCATTTGATTCCTCATTATCTCAAAGGCAGGATATCTAAAATTGTCATCTACTCCCTTCTCTAATGTCTTTCTCCATAGAAACCTCATAAACACACTCTTGTTATGTTAGGGCCGTTTATAAATCAATCCACTCATCAGTATCCAGTCAATAAAACATGTCTGGTGATTCCTCTTTCAAAAGTTCTCTCAATCAGTTCTTCCAACTACCTGTCTTAGGCTGACTTCCCTAGAAGCAGAACCTGAGACAGAGATTTAGGCACATGTGATTTATGGTGTCAGTGCCCTCAAGAGAAAGGGAACAAAGGAAGCAGACACAGCTGGGAAAGGAGTTAAGCAAGGATGAGTTTCAGCTGGAGTCCAGCTTCAGCCTGATCCCATGCAGCCTCTGGAGCACGAATTATGACACAGAATTGGCTCCACCTTGAGGCAAGGGACCTGCCTTCTATATCTCCATGTCAGTCCCAGGTTGTATGAAAGGGCACATAACCTTCTGGGCAAGGAAGCTCGCGTTCTGCCAGCAGCAATTCTCCAGAGAAGGCAGCAGCTATGAATCATTAGCAGCCGTCACTCCTAACAGCTGGTGGATGGGTGTTCCCGTCTGATATTGTGGATCTGGGTGGGGCACCAACAGTGTCCCCTACCATACTCAAAAATTTTGGGATATGACATAATAAACTTGACCCAAACTTTGTCATTTATTAACACTGAAGAAATTCTGAGATTAGTAATGGTTTTAGAGGCCATTTCTCCTAATATTCTTCCACATTCAAAGTTCATTTCAATAAATATGTATAAAATCTATTTTCCCACTATGGTATAACAGGTATAGAAATGTCAACTACAACCATGAATAACTTCGTAATGACAATTTAGAGGTCAGAGAACAAGGTAGACTACTCTCTGAATTCGGATTTTTAGCAGATAAAAGGTTTATTTACATAAGCTCAAATACATACATTACATACATGTATTCAAATGCATACATGTACGCATGCAAATACATGCATATACATACATTCAAACAAGTACACATATACACAAGCTGGTTTGGACACAAACCTTTTGGAGCTTCCTGCAAGGCCACCAAGAGAAAGGATGAAACAAAATGGAAGGAAAGGGGACTTAGTTCTCCATGGGGTAAATTTTGGTTAATGTAAGATGGAAACAACCTGGGAAGGTAAATTCTTCCATTCTTGCCCCAGTAGGGTACTTCAAGGGGCAGTATTTCCTTGTAACTCTTCTAGGGAAGTGCCATGGACCAAGCATGCCTCTTTGGGGCTCCTTGTAAAACAGTGTTAAATGGTATGATGTCTCACATTACATTGCTTTTTTCTTTGCCTCACTTCCCTTTTACCCTTATCCTCACTGCCCTGGATGTCCTTTTCCCAAATAAAGTATGAGAATTTTATCCTTGCCTCAACATCTGCTTTTTTTCCCTGCTATCTCAGTATCAGAATGGAAGCAAATGTACTGCTTCCTTCTTTGAGAAACTCTTACTATATTTTTTAAAATGAACTGAAATAAACAATGTGCTCAGTGATGTGATTGATTTACATTCTGATATAAGTGCCTTGTCACACTGTGGACTAGTAATAAACAGTTTGTCAACTGGTTAACAGACTGTGGGTTACCCTTTGAGAAACACTGTTTCAGAGGACTCAGGCTGAGACACACACACACAGTAGGATGAGATGATCCCAAACGTGCCACACCTAGCCAAACTTGCAAAGCAGAAATAGCTTTACTGGAAAACTCACATATGTATGTAACTTTCAAACAGAACCCAGAGAGGTTAACATAATATTTTACACTTCTAATAACTAAAGAATCACAATGTCCCATAAGATAGCTACTGCTTAGTATTCCACATAACCTTTCTTGATTTTTCTGATACGTTTTTCTTATCTGTGTTTACCATGGCACTCCAGGGCAAAGTTTATTGTATGCCTTTTAGAATTGTGAAGTATACAGCTTTGACATACAGTTACAGAAATTCTTCTTTAGATAACAAATTAAGAAAACAAAGTGGTGCTAGTTTACCCCCTTTCCGATTTCTTTTTAAAATAATCATAAAATAATCATTTAAAAATCATCAGTATCCTTAAACAAAGGACTGAAATTGATCATATCAAAAGAAAGTTCTCCAGCTGTAGTTATAATCATAATGATGCCAGATTTTTAAGGTATCAGTGATTGTACCACAATTTTCCCTCTGAACCAATACCACTTTTATGTTAACTTTTAATAGGGAAAAATATAACAGGTAATATAACAAATAGTGATGTGCTAGCCTGGCAAAATAAAGATTACCTTCTGTCATACTTTAATCAAAATATTTTTACAACTATAGACACAGTTGTAACCTCAAATTTCCCTCTACAGTCTATTCCTGATATTTCTTCTACAGTGAACATTAACAAGATTTAGATTTGCATGCCAATAGGTCTGTACATTAGTTTACATGTTTGCTTCCACAGTAACAAACAGTGTATGTTGTGCATAATGCAATATTTATATAAATTAAATTTATTGTAAATATTTTTCTGCAAATAGCCTTTGGAACACGATAGAAAGCTCAGAGATAAACCCACGCACATATGGTCACCTTATCTTTGATAAAGGAGGCAGGAATGTACAGTGGAGAAAGGACAGCCTCTTCAATAAGTGGTGCTGGGAAAACTGGACAGGTACATGTAAAAGTATGAGATTAGATCACTCCCTAACACCATACACAAAAATAAGCTCAAAATGGATTAAAGACCTAAATGTAACGCCAGAAACCATCAAACTCTTAGAGGAAAACACAGGCAGAACACTCTATGACATAAATCACAGCAAGATCCTTTTTGACCCTCCTCCTAGATAAATGGAAATAAAAACAAAAATAAACAAATGGGACCTAATGAAACTTCAAAGCTTTTGCACAGCAAAGGAAACCATAAACAAGACAAAAAGACAACCCTCAGAATGGGAGAAAATATTTTCAAATGAAGCAACTGACAAAGGATTAATCTCCAAAATTTATAAGCAGCTCATGCAGCTCAATAACAAAAAAAACAAACAACCCAATCCAAAAATGGGCAGAAGACCTAAATAGACATTTCTCCAAAGAAGATATACAGCCTGCCAACAAACACATGAAAGAATGCTCAACATCATTAATCATTAGAGAAATGCAAATCAAAACTACAATGAGATATCATCTCACACCAGTCAGAATGGCCATCATCAAAAAATCTAGAAACAATAAATGCTGGAGAGGGTGTGGAGAAAAGGGAACACTCTTGCACTGCTGGTGGGAATGTGAATTGGTACAGCCACTATGGAGAACAGTATGGAGGTTGCTTAAAAAACTACAAATAGAACTACCATATGACCAGCAATCCCACTACTGGGCATATACCCTGAGAAAACCATAATTCAAAAAGAGTCATGTACCAAAATGATCATTGCAGCTCTATTTACAATAGCCCGGAGATGGAAACAACCTAAGTGCCCATCATCGGATGAATGGATAAAGAAGATGTGGCACATATATACAATGGAATATCACTCAGCCATAAAAAGAAACGAAATTGAGCTATTTGTAATGAGGTGGATAGACTTAGAGTCTGTCAAACAGAGTGAAGTAAGTCAGAAAGACAAATACCGTATGCTAACACATATATATGGAATTTAAGAAAAAAAAATGTCATGAAGAACCTAGGGGTAAGACAGGAATAAAGACACAGACCTACTAGAGAATGGACTTGAGGATATGGGTAGCGGGAAGGGTAAGCTGTGACAAAGCGAGAGAGAGGCATGGACATATGTACATTACCAAACGTAAGGTAGATAGCTAGTGGGAAGCAGCCGCATAGCACAGGGAGATCAGCTCGGTGCTTTGTGATCGCCTGGAGGGGTGGGATAGGGAGGGTGGGAGGGAGAGAGACGCAAGAGGGAAGAGATATGGGAACATATGTATATGTATAACTGATTCACTTTGTTATAAAGCAGAAACTAACACACCATTGTAAAGCAATTATACTCCAATAAAGATATAAAAAAAAGCCTTTTATATTCAATCTCTGTCTTGAATATTCAAGATAACATACATTTATCAAATGTATTTATTTTAAAATCTAGATCACATCTCATCAAATGAATAGACTGATTTTTTAATATACTCCCTCACTAACAGACATTGAACTGTTTCCATTTTTTTTCCTATTACAAACAAATATGCTGTAAGCATCCCTACACATGTCTTCTTTGCGAGAATTACTCAAGATATACCTTGAAGTGCATTTCCTGTGGCATGAGATATGTACATTTTCAACCTAATCAAATCAAATATTGCCAAATTGCTTTACGGAGTCAACCTACATTTAAAAGTTGTCGCAGTCAAAAGTCAACTCATTAATTCACAGTATTTAAGCTTTTATTTATGTAATCTAGTAATATAAAGTTTTACGTCATTAATCTTAGTTATTTCAATCAGTTCATACATTTCACTTATTATTTTATAAAGATTGTGCCATTTTATTTTTAATGCTCTCATGTGAACAAGACCTGATCATTATTAAAGGAACAAACGACTGTTGATTACTTTGAGAGCCCCCCCTTCATTTTTCATGTTATATCCATAATTTTCATGTGAAGTTTATTATGACAAGCTTTTCAAGTGGTCAAACTATTCCATGTGTTGCTTTTGAAACTTCCCTTGTCAAAAAGTGAAACTGCTCTAAAAATTGTGGAGTTTATAGATTTTTTAAATTATTTAAAAAGCAGTAACTATTTCTTTAAGAAATACAGAAAATATCCAAAATTATATTTAAGTAATAATTAGGTCTAATTATTACATTCCAATAAATGGATTAAGTTTTTTCACCAGTTGAAAATATAAATCTATTAAATGACTTTTTCTGGAATCTGAGTTTTTTTACTTAGAAAGGTTTTATTATAACAATTGACATAAATAATTAAAAACCTCAAGTTGGACTATAGCTTTTTAGTACATTTTATAACTACTATTATTTTGTAATACTAACAATTTTTATTAAGTGCTTCTTACATGTTAAACACTGTGCTAAATATTCTACATGTTGTATCAGATTGCCTTTTCCTCTGATAGCAACCACGTTATTTCCCTTCCCATATGTCCTTATGCCCTTTTACAATACAACATTGTAAATCCCCTATCAACTGTGTCTACTCGCCTTCCCCTTGAATCTGGAAAGATTTATAATGGTGTTGACAAATACAGTTGGGAAGAAGTGATGCTGTGCAACTTTCCAAGGCTAGCTCATATCAGCTCTTGCCTTGCTTGGAAGTCATGAGCTCCAGGCTATCATAAGCAATGATGCAATAAACATCCCTATACATGCATTCTTTAAGAAAATTATTTGAGATATAGTTTGAAGGGATTCCTGTGGCCTGGGATATGTGCATTTTTAATTTAACCAAATACTGCCTAGGCTTCCAGTCTAGACAATAGTCCTAGGTGTGCAATCACCCAACTCAGGTGCTAAACATGTGAGTGAGCACGTCTTCAGATGATTCCATCCCTGGTCGTAGATTCATCCCCAGACTTTGGGTCTCCCTAGCCCCAGCTATTGTGAAGCAAATACAAGTCTTTCCTACAATGCTCTTTTCAAATTTCTGACCACTGAATCTGTGAGCATAACAATGTTGTTTTAAGCTGTTAAGTTGTAATTTGTTATGTTGCAATGATAACTGAAACACATGTGATAATTTTTCAGTCTGAACAATTTTTTTTTACTTAGGTAATTAATCCTATTATATCAATGCATAAAGAATGCTTATTAAAGGTCTCTATTAACAAGTAAACTAAAAACTATTCAAGTTAATAGTCTCAAGTAAACATCACTGTAAATGTTTCCATTGCATTCATGGCCCTCTCCTAGGGTTTGGTTGGTGGGAGGGATGGGAGAAATATTTACTTACTCAAAAATATTAATGAAAAGTGCCCCACATGCAATTTTATATTCTACTGAGAAACCCATAATTCTGTCAGTTCTTCTCAGAGAAAACAGATTAAAACAAAAACACACACACAAAAAAGAACCCCATAGTAGCAGGAAGGACATTTAGGAAAGGTCAATGTTTTCTGAACTAATTAACACCTTTACATTTCAAGCAGTCCGTTCAACCCACTAGACCATATCTTGGATTGGATGATTCTTGTTCAAATTGACACTTGGGAAGATAAAATCATTATTCTAAGTCTGCCCTTAGAATAAGGATAAATTACACATTCTGTTACATTTTTTCTATTAGAAAAACAGATCCAAGTGTACTTTTCGTCAAACCTAAAATATTGGTAAATGACAGTTAATCATCAGACAGTGACATGCAAATGATCACCCCCAACATCTGGTATAGTTTTATCTTTTCAATAGGTTAAACAAAGTCTGTAATTGGTACTGGTGAAAGATTTACAATTGACATGTCATTAAGTGTATAGAGAGTTCATTGTGGGAAAGAGACTTACTCTCACCTACCTGGATCTGAGAAGTTCTTTTCCCCGGGATTTCATTACCTTAATATGACCAAACATTGCTATTGTAACCACCATATTTCAAACCATCAGCACATTCCTGAATTAACAAAAAACCTTTGAACTAATCTTCCTGTATCCATTATTGTCCACTCAATCTTATCTCTATCAAAAGGCTAGGATTTTTAAAGCATATATTTTTAAGACATAGTACAAGTAATGTTTCTTCCCCTGCTTTAAACTTCCCTAAGAAAATAGAGAAAAAAACCTCAACTTTTACCCCTGTCCTAAGGGCCTTCAGATTTGCCTTCATTTCAGACTTCTCCCCTTCACTCATAAGTCGCAGCCATACTTGCTATCCTTCTGTCTCATGTGCTCACTAAGCTTATTCTACCTTCAGGACTTTTGCAGTTGTTGGTCTTTCTATCCAAAGGCTCTGTCCCCAAACATTCAGATCAGTGGCTCCTTCCTGTCATTCATTTTTCAACTGAAATGTCAGTCAAGAATCTTTCCCAGGTATCACAATCTAATATTGCCCTATGCACTCCCACTTCAGTTCATTCTCTAGCAACCCACACTTTTTATTCTTCCCTGGTTCTTAATTGCTATCCCCAACTATACTATCAATTTGCTCATTTCCTGTTTATTGTCTAATTTTAGGAGAACACAAGCTCCATGAGAACAAGGCCCATATCCGCCTTCCTTTTCCCCAGTAACAAATAATCATTTGTTCAATGAATGAAAATACAAAAATTAAAACTCTGATCGTGAATAAAAGCAGTGTAGGTATCAGTATGGAGAAAATGGCTGAATTATAATCCAAATAGAGTTATAACGATGACACTGACACAGCAAGAGAATATTTTCTTCCCATACTAAGAACCGAAATTTGATTGCATATCAGCCTAAAATAATCAGAACATTTTAATTGTCTTTTGTAAACCCAGCACTGTCACAAATAGTTTAGTTTTATCCCTGTATTTCCAACTATAAAGAAGGAGCAGTATTTTGCAACAAGAAAATATTTTAAAAAGTACTGAAATTACATATATATGTGTACATAAGTGTTGTGGATTGAATTTTGGCCCCCAAAAAGATATAGTCAAGTCACAACATTTGGTACCTATGAATATGACCTCATTTGTTTTGACAGTTAATTTTATATGTCAACTTCACTGGATCACATGTCTAGATGTGTGGTTAAACATTATTCTGGATGTTTCTGAGAGAGTGTTTTTGGATGAGTGTATCATTTAAATTAGTAGACTCTGAGTAAAGTAGATTGCCCTCCAGAGTTAGGGTGGGCCTCATCCAATCAGTTGACAGCTTGGATTAAAAAAACAAAAGAAAAGACTGAACTCTCCCCAAACAAGAAGAAATTCTGCCAACAGACAATCCTCTAACTTGAACCACAGCATCATCAGCTCTTCTCTGGGTCTCCAGCCTGCTGGCCCATCCCATAGCTTTTGGACTTGCCAGGCATAATCACATGAGCCAATTCTTTAAAATATATCTTTATATATATATATACACACATACACACATATATCCTATTGGCTCTGTTTCTCTGGAGAACCCTGACCAATACATTTGTAAATATAGTCTTTGCAGATGTAATCAAGTTAATATGACGTCATACTGGATTAGGGTAAACCCTAATCTAAGAACTGATGTCTTGATAAAAAGAGGAATATTTGAACATAGAGACAACAGGAAGAACATCATGTGACAATGGAGGCAGAGACTGCAGTGATGCATCTACATGCCAAGTAACAAGAAGGATTTCTGGCAACCACCAGAAGCTAAGAGAGACATGGGATGATTTCTCCATCAGAACTTCCAGAAAAAAACAACTCTGCCAACACCATAAATTCAGACTTGTAGCTCCCAGAATGTGAAAGAATACATTTCTGTTGTTTTAAGCCATCCAGTTTGTGGTAATTTGTTACGGCGGCCCTAGGAAATTAATACAGTAAGTTTAAAAAATGTTTCAAAAGAAAGTATTATGATATACTCTCTGAACAGCATCCAAAAAATAAACAAATCGTACCGAATTTGGAACTGGAAAGATCAGGTCCAATTGTAACATGTATAACTTATTAGGCTCTATTCTCTATGTTATTGTTTGGCAAAGATAGTTTTACAGCAATGAAACCACATGTAAAATGCATTTTTATTTCCTTGAATGTTAGACCTATTTTCATAATCTGACTGTTCCTGTGCTTTTTCATGCCAACCTTTCATAAATATTTCAGCATAATCGTTTGTTTGTTTTTAGAGAACTCCTGTTCCTGAAATTCCCTCATGACCCCTCAGTCTCATCCCTCAGCATTACAGGAACCACATGGTTAGGACATAAAAGGAAAATTCCCAGTAGTATCCCCAATAGAAATTGTCTTTCACTCACAGCCAGCTTAAGTAAAGTGAGATCATAAGACAATTATACATTCGTCATAGTAATTCTTTAGATAATATGTAAATGACCTTTATTTGTTCAAATAACTCTGGTTTTTCTACAGCCCACGGGATAATTTTTCAACTGTTATCTTGGCCATCGATATTTAGATGTTTACCCAAAAAAGCTTAGTGTATTGGTTTCCTATGGCTCCTGTAACAAATTACTACAATCTTGGTCATTTTAAAAAACATAACTTTATTCTCTCACAGTTGTGGAGGCCAAAAGTCTGAAATAAAGGTGTTGGCAGGGCTGCCCTCCCTCAGGAGGATATGGGGGGAAGCCTTTCCTTGCCTCTTTCAGCTTCTAGTGGCTGTTCATATTCCTTGACTTGTGGCCACATCACTTCAATCTTTGTCTCTGTGTCTGTGATCACACGGGCTTCTTCTCCTCTGAGTGTGTCTCTTGTAAGGACCCTTGTCATTGGACTTAGGGCACACCTGCATAACACAGGGTCTCCTTACATCCTCATCTCAAAATCCTTAATTACAAGTAAAAAGATCTCTTTTCCATTCACAGGTTCCAGGGATTAGGACATGAATATGGTTTTGAGAAGGCCACAATTCAGCCCACTACACTTTAAGTTTTACACATGAATTTCTCTTTAATTTGCCAGTCACACCTAGTAATACTTTATTCACCTTACAGATGTTATCTCTTGAATAAAAATAGTTTGCACCTGTATCATTTGAAGCATACTCAAGTAGCAGCAATTGTTTTATTTTTCAACCCTAATTAGGGTTGAGACCACACCCAAAATAAAATACCTCCCTCACAGCAGTTACAATCTGAATGTTATTTTACACAGAAAGTCTATGAGCAATTGAGATTCCCAGGCTATAAAAATTTACATAGGAACACACACCTCCATTACAGTTGACCATTGAACAATTCCGGGATTAGGGGTACCCACCCTCTGCACAGTGGAAAAATCCACATGTAACTTATCGTTGGCCCTCTGTATCCACAGTTCCACATCCACAGATACAACCAACCCCAAATGGTGCAGTACTGTAATACTTACTATTGAAAAAATCTGCATATAAGTGGACCTGTGCAATTCAAACCTGTGTTGTTCAAGGGTTAACTGTCTACTAACAATGATTTTTCCAATTTTTATTTATATTATGTCACTTTATAGTTAGATCACATCGATTTTCTTTCCCTCCTTTTTCGAAGTCTAAATGCTACTGGGTTCAGATTTGCTCCTCCCATATTTCTAATCTCTGTTAATGACATCATTATCTATTAAAAACTGGGAATCTGCCACTCCTTTCTCATTCTTTCACCTGCTCCACATCAATTTGTTTATAGAATCCTGTGGATTTTATCTTCTAAACACCTCTGGAATCCATTACATTCTCTCCACCTGTCTCTCTTATTTTGCTCGTTGCTTTTGTTCAGATGCTGATCACCTCTTAATCAATTGCAAAGGATAACCTGAGATTCCTGTCTCCCATAAGGTCCCATGACTTCCTGAGCATCGCCATTACTGACCCCTTTTCAAAACACAAATAGACTCATTTCATTCCCTGACATCGAAAACTCCTAGAGTTCCACTTTCATAGGTTGAAGCCCAAATTATTCTCTATGACATACACATCTATCTATAATCTCTTCCAATAACTTCCAACACTCCCTGCTTCCCACTGTCTCTAGCTAAACAGAAGTTTACACTATTTCTCGAGAATCCCAGGCTATTTTACTCATGGGTTTTCAACTCGGAATAATACACAGCACTATCTGCTATTCTTTCTCCTTGTTTAATGGTAAACTCCTATTCATCTTTCAATAAACCAAATATGTCTATTATGTCTGCCTCCATCAGTTCTTATTGATAATGGTGAATTTTTACATGACAAAAATAGAGCTGGTGACAACTTGAAATCATAATGGAGTATTCACAGTTCAGGCACACAAAAATGGAGTCAGGCGGCCATTGAGGATTCGGTCTCAGACGCATCCCTGGGCCACTGAGAACTTGAACTTTCTTTGAACCATACCAGACCCAAGGACACCACTAGTTGTATTCAGAACAACACCTGCCAGCTGCAGCCTTATGGTCTCAAAGTCTTGTAACTTGTAACTATGCAACCATTTTAGACCCCAGACAATCCGTGCTTAACAAGCACCCTCACTTCTTGCCAGCTTCAATTATAATTCTTCACAAACTACTCAACTAACCGTGGCCTTGCCGCTTTTTTGCCTTTATAAGCCCCTTCATTTTGTAGTCCATCAGAAGACAATTCAAGTGCTTCTTGAATCTGTGTCTCCCGGGCTGCAGCCCTAATAAACCTCAAATAAACGCCTATTTCTGAAATTTTGGTTAACAGGGTTAACATTGCCACATTACTCACCTGTTGCTGGTTCAAAACCTCGAGAGTTCCAGGGGTGAAATCCGAAACAGGCTCCCCTACACAGAGGGCAAGGAGGGACCTAAGGTAGAGGCCGCTCACTCCAAATTGGTAGGTGACAGTTTTAACAAGCAAACTTGCCTACGAGGTTTGTCTTGGGTGCCGCAAAACAGTAGATCTCCGCATCTTCCGGCCAGAACGTGAGTTTATAAAAAAGCCTTAATGGCTGGGGTTCAGTCACATGTAGCACAGTCCAGATAGTCCCAATAACACTCTCTCAAGGCTGTGGTCTCAAAGTGGCTCCCGCTGTGGAAATGGCGGGCAGAAAGAGCATTCCGAGGAGAGGGGAGGGGGGAGGAGCCTCTGATTGCCTGATTCCTGCGCTGGGGTTAACCTGCGGTCAAGTCCTCTAGGTGACCTCCTCCATCATCCTTACGGCCTATTGTTAAAATGTTGAAATAGTTTCATTCTGGTTTGCTAATTACGTAATCAGTATCATGAGTCCTCAAGTATCTTCCCAATGACCACAACTGCCAAGGTCCTTCCTTGGAACATCTGATCTCTCCATAATCAAGCAACAAAAAGAGAAACATCTGATAACTGCAGGAGAGCTGCAGCAATTTCCCCAGCACTATAGTCAATTCTGATTTGTTGATACCTGTGGGTTGTTTCACTTTTTAAGACTTTTAATATTGCTTCTAAGAAGGAAATCAAGGAATCGATACTCTCTCAAGTTTTTATTATTTAGATGGTCTCCCATGAGTAGGAAACTATGCAATTATGCTAGAAACTCAGGGGATAATCAGATGTCTTTAAAGTGTCTATAGCTAGGGGGAAAAATAATACATGTATGCACATAAAATAATACAAGATATCTTACATAACTGCAGTTATCTTACATAACTGCAGTTACCATGCATGGTAACCATGTTTTATAAAAGAGGAAGCAATCACTGCTGGTTGAAAGAAATAGATAGAACCTGACAAATGCACAAGATTTAGTAAATGAAGAAAGGCACATAAGGAGGCAATCCCAGATCAGTTGACCATTTGGTGCAAGCAATGAACTAAAATAGTAGAATGTGAACAATGATTGTGATTAAATCAGTTTAACTAGAACATTTGGTGTGTATAAGTGAACAGGGAAAATTAAGCTGGTAAAGATGTGCTGGTAAGCATGAAAAAATTTGAGTGGGAGACCAAGAAATGTGCATTTATTCAACAGGAGAATATTTATTGCAGTATTATTTAAAATTATGGGGGAAGGGCTTCCCTGGTGGTGCAGTGGTTGAGAGTCCGCCTGCCGATGCAGGGGACACGGGTTCGTGCCCCGGTCCGGGAAGATCCCACATGCCGCAGAGCGGCTGGGCCCGTGAGCCATGGCCGCTGAGTCTGCGCGTCCGGAGCCTGTGCTCCGCGACGGGAGAGGCCACAACAGTGAGAGGCCCACGTACCGCAAAATAAAATAAAATTAAATTAATTTATGGGGGAAAAGAAGAATAGTTCATTGTCCATTAATAGATCAATGGTTAAAGCATGCTATGGAATTTTGACACAAATGGGGGTAGATCCACATGTATTGACAAGAAAAAATTCACTAAGACATAATAAGTTATAAAAGCAAGTCAGTCATAGCACTCTCCCTCTCTACTTCTCTTTTTCCTTTTTCTCTCTGTTTCTCTCTCTATCTCTCTCTCTTTCACCTTCTCTTTTTACTGCAAAGTATCCATAACTTATCTGAGAAATTTTGGAAGCTAATAAAAAGAAAACTGTATCCGCCATATAATAGGATTTTATAAATATTACATTTCATAAGACTGAAAAAGAAAGATCAAAATAAGCGTCATTCTTCACTCCACCCAAAGAACACTTATAAGACCAAAAGAAGGCATTGAAGGTATTTAACCATAGAAATCATATAATAGGACCTGCTTTTCTACAGATAATTTTTTTTAATCCCTAAGACATTGAAGAAGTTTCAAGATTTGAGAAATGTTTGTTCTTTTATTAATATTAGTATTGTTTTGGAGCATAATTTATTTATTTTAATTTTTAATCAAGAAAGTTTTTTCCCCACTGATATTAATTTTAGAGGAGAAAAACCAAATTTGTGGATGTAAAAGTACATTTCCTGATTACTCAAAAATGATTTAGTGACTTCTCTCAAACTTTTCTAGAAACAGAAAATTACTTGCTTCTGTAATCATTTGCTTGCTGGGGGAAGCTCTCTTCAAAACCAGAATACAAAGGATGTGTTAAGTAAACCTCTAATTCTCAAATAAGGAATCTCTGTAAGAAATAATTGAAAATAAAAGTATTCTTCTGTGGAATTTATGCCATAAATTGGACTGTTTCTTCAATGCATACCTATAGAGCCCATTTAAAAGAACATACGATGTCACAAAAAAAAAAAAAAAAAGATTTGAGGGAGAGTTTAAAGGCTGAAAAAAGAAAAATTAAAATATGTTTTTATCCCCCCCACCCCCAGAATGTGTATGGAACCAAAAAAAGAGAAAGTTACCTTTTGACATCAAGATCTACACTACAGAATTACTTGGTGCATTTTATTGCCAACTTGCTGCTACTTGTTAAAGACAAATGCAAACAACTGCTGAGTTATAACTAGCAGTCTGCAGACCTGGAGAGTATTTCAAAAGCATACTGATGCTGAGTAGACTGAAAACATTCTTTATGAAAATATTTCATTTTTCAACTTTGAGTTTAAACAAGAAACCAGAGGAAACTAAGTTTGGTAAGATCCTAGATAATTTGAAATTTAATATTTTATGATTTAAAAGAAATAAAGCCTGTTCTATTTTCTTATGTGGTCATGTAAGAAATAATGAAATTAGAATAACGAGTAAGATGTGTTCATATATTCTAAAACCAGCATGTTTTTATGTTTAATGTTATAATTGAATTTTCTCTGTATAATCTTGCAAAAACTCGAATTAACACTTGATATAATTTTAAATGAAAGAAAAATTTACCTTTGGCTTAAAAATAATGATATATATCTAATTATATTTACATGTATATTTTTATGAAATATATTGATATACATATATCCATTTGCTGAGTTTTAAAAACTAAGGGGTTTATATAAGCTAAAATGTTCTAAAGAGACCAAATTTCTAAATTTAGATTACAAAATTATTCCCACAGTAACCTACAATGCAAACTCTTACCAATTACTAATTATGTATCTGTCCTTGTATAGATGTTATAATAAAGTGGTACATTTAAAAGAACAAGATATCAATTCCTTTTATATGATACATTGTTGCCAACCCTCCCAAGTCGATCCCCAGCAAGGGTCATTCTGCCTGGTGCCACTCATAACTATAGAAGAAGGACCGTGTTGGGTTCAGAAGCAAAGGAAAGCTTTAGTCTCTAATCAGAGAATGGAGAGGTGCGAGCTCACGCTCTAGAGCACACGCATCACACGCAGCACACGCTCTCTGGACAGGTCGTGGGCGGGGCTGCTTTATAAGGATCCTGTCAGTGGGAGGGGCGTGGGGTTCTCCCGGGGCCGGCACAGCTGTGCTGCTCATGCTCCGGATCACAGGGCCTGGTTCAGCACCTCTGCACACGGCCCCCCGCCGCCATCTTGAATTGCTGTGTCGTGAGCTTCTGCCTACGGTCTGAGCTGAGATGTCGGAGTAGCCTTTTGTTTTGCAGGAGGAACTCTGGTCTGAAGGGCAGGCATAGGTCTCTGCATATGGCTCCCTAAGAGCAAGTGAAACTAGACTAAGCACAAAGAAAAAAAAAAGGTTAGACTTTATCTTATTTCCCAGATTCTATTTTTGTCCTCTGGGAATTGTTAACGGCCTTTGCTGGTGACCAAATGGTACAATATTTATAGAAGTATGTGATCAGATATAAAGTCTTCATCCTCAGAGCCATTTTGAAAGAAAGAGGTAAGCAACATTTTTTAGAAGTTTACTTTAATTTGGTTTGCTTCTTTGTAAAGAAAATATTAATTGTATACTAATATCAGACATTAGTAAATATTAGGTAGTTTGTATATAAATTAAGAGGAATTTACTTCTCTTGGTATTCCTGGAACAATTGATTGGATGGAGGTAAACGGGCAATGCTTAACTGATTATAAAACAATCACCACAGCAAATAGTTATTTAAGAGATAAGTTGAGAAAAGAAGTCAGAAAACAAAAATGGATTTGATGGTCATGGACTTTGCCAAGCTTTTCTATCCAAAGAAATATTCTTCCATTCAAGTTGCAATATGAATAGACATAGATATGTAGTTTATTTGGGCTTTCATAAGTGATATATTGAGACTATATACGCCTAAACACGTACATTATAATCAGGAAATAGTTTTAAGGTGAAAATTTCTTATTTCATGAAGACCTTCAGATATTAAGTACAAAACAGCCTAAAAAATGTTTTGCTTTGTTTTTATTTTTCCTCTGAAAGTGTTCAACATCAGAAGTAACTAAGGTAAGTTTTTCTACAATAGAGAAACTCTACCTCCAGAATTCAGAAAAAAAATGACTGAGTAGTACATTTGGGCTCTCTCAAGGGCCGCTGCATATGGCCGCTGCATATTGCTCTCATTATTATTCACAATCCCTAAATTGCAGAGAAAATGAAAATGGCAGAGGAAGATTTAGCCGTTCAAGTAGTCAGAATCAAGTTGCACTGTCATCAGAAAAAAGTGGAATATATTGGCAGCCTTACATGTGAACAATAAAAATCCTCACTGCTGGGTGAGATTTGCCCTTCTGAGTCGAAGTGGAAATTGCACAAAGCAGATAAAAATTCCCTATTTTTCCAGGTAGGGTTTCAATCTACCACACAATTTTGAGGTCATTTTCAAGGTGGTCAAAACCAAATAAATATCTGTGCACAAGGGCACTAATACTCATCATTTTAATGAAGAACAGAGTAGATATCAGGTACATTCACTAAAATTAAATATGTAGCGTAGGCCTTACCAGATTTTGACATTGTGTGTGCACGCACACACTTGTGTGTGTGTGTGTGTACAGTGTAACAGTTGGAGTGAACTTAAGTTATTCTAATTTGTTATGTTTAAAACAAATTTTTATAATTAAGAGAAAAATGTAGACCTTTGAACAAAATATAAAATGTATCTAGTAAACTTAATACTAAGAACTGACATTTAGCCTGTTCCATTTGGTTGGAACCTCAGCCTAGCAGAGAGGGGGCAATTGTAAATCAAAATCCTGAGTTGACCGATACCTGCCCGCACCATATCTTTCCAAAGACTACATACATAAGATGGCTGGGATACTCAGATTTCTTTCCTATGTGTGTTTCAGTACCCTTCTCTGTTGCAGACAATATACTCATAGGAGCATAACCATTGCCAAGGTTGCCTTTGAGGTTACTTCGTTCTCAGTGGCACTGAGAAAAAGGAGAGGAAAGGTCTTATATAGCATCACCATTCCTGTTGCATCAAAAGTCTCACGTAGGCAAGTGGACTAAAAAATACTTCATGTGGTTCACAGTATTTTTTATTGCAAACTTAAAGCAAGAAGAATACTGAGATCTGAAGTTAAAAATTAGTCTGATCTGAGTAAGAATTCAGCTTTGACAAAATAGACAAAAACTGTTTTATGAAACTATATTGTCTAATAAGACTTGATAGTAAGAAAACAGAAAAAAGTTATAAGCATTTTCAAAATGCCCAGGAACCCTTCTACTTTTACTTTAAATTGGCATTAAGAACTTTATTTAATTTTTTTTTAAAAAGAGAAAGAGGAATCTATCTGTACAGCCATGTTCATAGCAGCATTATTCAGAATAGCCAAAAAGGTGGAAGCAACCCATATCCATCAATGGATAAATGAATAAATAAAATCTGGTATCCTGTACAATGGAATATTACTGAGCCCTCAGAAGGATTTTTCCTTCCTTTTGAGGACTGAATAATATAGATGCTTCAACAATGATTAACCTTGAGGACATTATGTTAAGTGAAATAAGCCAGTCAAAAAAAGGCAAAAACTGTGTGATTCCACTCATATGAGGTATTTGGAGTAGTCAGTCTCTTAGAAACAGAAAGTAGAATGGTGGTTGACAGAAACTGGGGGGAGGGGAAGATGGAGAGTTATTGTTCAGTGGGTACAGAATTTCAGTTTTGCAAGATGAAAAAGTTCTGCAAGTTGGTTGCACAACAATGTGAATATACTTAATGCTACTGAGCTGTACACTTAGAAATAGTGAAGATGGTAAATTTTATGTTTTTACCACAACTCTTTAAGAGTTAGAAATATTTTTTAAAGGATCTTGTTTTTTATTTCTGTAGCCTATATATGATTTTTACCAGTTATGCTAGTTAATATAGATTTTTAACTTTTAATACAGTACCAACATGTATAAAATAGCAAATGGGAAGAGTGTATAATAAGAAGGTCTCACCATTCTCAATCTGCAGTTCTGCAATCTGAAGGGAATCATTTTAATTGTTTTAACTGTTTCTGATTTAAATCTGATGATTATGCCCATAACTCTAAATTATATGCTTTATCAATTCTTATTGTTTTCTTAATTTTTGTACTATTATAGATAAGTATTTATTTCACACTGCTCAATTTAGCATTTTTATTTAAAATTATATATTTTACTTTTATATATTTTCCATCAAATTAGCATGTTCTGAAGCCTTTCTCTGTAAGATGGAGAAATCTGTCTTTCCGCTTCAGTTCCCCGTCCTTCCAATTCCAAAAGTTTTACTTCACATTGTAAAATGTGTAGCCATTTAATTCTGATCTGTATCTGTTATCAACTATCGGTTGACTTTTAAAGTTGAACATCAGTAAACAGTGTTTGCATTATATGATTTTATATCATATAGTAATTTAATATTTACCAATTGGCAAATCAGCTTACATTTTTCCTGTAGTTACTTATTTCTTGTCTTTTTCTCATCCATAATTTGCATTTATCACAGCCTCAATTTTTTTTTTCGTTCTTCATCATTTCATTTATACTATCAAGTCCCATTTTCCTTGGATATGTCTCTCATCTCCTTCTGGAACTTTCCTTCCTCCTACTCCAATCTGAACTGATTGCACTCAAGATGAGCTGTGCAACTCTCATCCCTGTCACTACCATATTGGACCCAGTGTTTCTTAGAACTCATACCCTCTACTTTCTTGGTTTACACCATCATCTGACTGAAGCAGAGCTTTGAGTAACATTGTCAGTGTGGTTTTTGGGAAGTTACTTTTTAAGTTTTTGTATGCTTTTTTTCTGCCCTCACAATTGCTTGATAGTTTTGAGTATAGAATTCCAAGTTGAAAATATGTCCCTTAAGAATTCGGAAGGCATGCTGCTGTGTCCTAGGATGTAGAATTGGCGATGAAATGCCAAATTGTTGTTTCTTTGAAGACAGTTTTTTTCTGCTTGCAAGTTTTTAGGATCTCAGGTACTGAGAACTGCCTGGTTTATTTATTGAAATCACAACCTAAAAGAGAAAATAGAAATTGTGAAGAGAGAAACCGAAACTGACCTGGTATCAGTGAGCATAATGAAATTGAAAAATTCAGTGTTATGTCTTTTTTCAGTCACCCCCATAAAATACGTAATGGATGTTATTATTTAAAAACCATTTTTATTATGGGAAAATGTCCCGAGTTATTACCTTGCAAATTCCCTACACTCTCTTTTCTCTTTGTAGAGACCCTTCTAGTTATGATTAGACAAACCAGTATCATATATGGCACTTACTTTTTTCTGTCACATTTTCCACTTTTTGCCTTTATTTCATAGTCTCAAAAGTTTTTCCATTCTTATTTTTTTAATTATCAAAACTCTCACACAAAATTCCATTTCAAGTGGAATCCTTCAACTAATTCCATCACAATCATTTTGTTTCTTAAATATGAAATTTCCTGGGCCCCTATCCCAGATCTAATGAGTAAGAATCTGTGCTTGTGGAATTGCCATTTAAATGTACACTCATGATGATTCTTCTGTATGCTTATGAGTGGTGTGGTCACACATAGGTAAGTTACTAACTTCTCTGAGGCTCAGTTTTATAAGTAGTAAAATGGAGATCATAATAGCTCTTACTTCATAGAATTGTTAGAAGGATTATATGAGTTATCACTTATAAAAGACTTAGAACAATGCCTGATACATATAATCATGACTTAAATTTTAAATTTATGACAATATAGTGAAAACTCAGTATCAGATAAAGTTGTAGATAGAAATATCACTGGGTTTTCTGTCCTCAGCAATTACCCACATACATACACACTCACACAAAGACACACACACACACACACACACACACACACACACAGTGTTTGATTAATTAACATGGAAAAATAAGACGCTCTTCTTTTGATTTTAAATGTATGTGGCAAAGCCTCTTCAAAGCTCATTTAAACATTTTCCTGCAAAACATTAACTCAATCTGATGCTCAAAGAGCATATGCAATGTTGACTTTTCTGCATTCTCCATACAAGAATGCTTTTATGATCTATCCCATGTGACCTCTCCAACTTCATCTTGTGTCAGTTGCCCAAACTTGGCCAGCCAGGCCTGTTGAACTACTTGTAAGGCTCACACATAACACCTTTTTGCACCTCTCTATCATTGTATTTCCTCTACCTAAAAACATCTCTCCCCGATAACACCCCCAGCAACTGTTACTCTTCAAATTTAGTTCAGTCACCACCCACCTCTTTGTGAAGATTATCTCCTATATCCTCCTTTCTCTGCTACCCTATCATTTTGCCCACCTGCCTTTTTACACCTGTTATGTGTAAGTGCTCATATTATTTACATATTGGTCTGCCTTTCTTGTCAATGAATCCCTAGGAATAGGAAATGCAGTTGGGCATTTGCTATATTCATGTTTGTTGAATTAATAACAATGGAAGATGTGTAAACTGGAAATCTTTAAATGCTTGCTAAAAACAGGGAACATTTTCTAAAATGTGATACTATACAATAAGAATTTGAGCTTTTTTAAAAAGCTGAAAAACTTCCAAGTCTACTCCTACAGAGTGCAGAACTGATGTCTAAAAAAGGAGTATGATGTACATGGCTAGCAAGGTGAGGACTACGGTGGTGGAGATGTCATAGAAATTGGGCTGTATAGCCTAAAGCCTCAACAAGTACCTTCTGCACACAATTCCGTAGCTGCTTTCACAAGTGGAATCCAGAACAATATACTCCATTGCCTTGATTAGAAGATATGAGAGTTATTTAAAACTGAAATAGTTTAATTATTTAGTAAAGGCATGATAAACCAAATAATATCTATCCTCATGAGATGAATATTAGACAAGCCTATCTCTCAATGTGCGTATTTCTGTTGTCTTAATTATACAGTTTATGATTTTATCAGGAACCATGCTCTGGGTTACAAATAGGACCTCATCAACCATGCATTTCATCTGCCGTTCACACATTATTTTATGGGGACAGCACAATATCTACCTATGGTAATTGCATGCTGGTAATTTATTTTTAATATCTCTCAGCAGGTTTGGCTGTAATTTTAAAATAGATAATAACAGCAGTGAGTCTTACAGCAATGTGATTTTCCCCTTTATTAGATACAAAATGACTACCTTTTGTGAAACAGAGAAATAGCAAAAAGAATTATCTGAGACTTAAACATATTAGAAAAATACATTTAACAAATCATTAGATTTTGAGTGCTAAATCTGTCATCTAATTGTTTCATGAATGCATATCTTATTATTTCTTCCTTCTAAGCTGAGTATCAGTTTAGCCTATTTTTTCAAATAAATGACATTTTAAATAACGATAATTATCTATAAAATTAAAATCAACCAATTTTAACCCTTACTGGTCTTTTAAATATTTTGGTTATCTTTCTTTTTTTCTTTGTTAATAAATTTATTTATTTATTTATTTGTTTATTTATTTTTGGCTTCATTGTGTCATCGATGTTGGGTCTTCATGGCTGCGCACAAGCTTTCTCTAGTTGTGGTGAGGGGGGGCTACTCTTCGTTGCGATGCGCGGGCTTCTCATTGCAGTGGCTTCACTTGTTGCAGAGCTCATGCTCTAGGTGTGCAGGCTTCAGTAGTTGTGGCACGCGGGCTCAGTAGTTATGGCTCGTGGGCTCTAGAGCGCAGGCTCAGTAGTTGTGGCGCACGGGCTTAGCTGCTCCGCGGCATGTGGGATCTTCCCGGACCAGGGCTCGAACCCGTGTCCCCTGCATCGGCAGGCGGATTCTCAACCACTGCGCCACCAGGGAAGCCCCTACCTTTCTAATATAAAATAGCTAGTGCTAATCAGGAGGAAAATGTAAAAACAAAGAGAAATTATTAGGTTAAACTGTTAAGTATGTTTTTAAGTGGCATCAGCACGTGATACTCTATTTAAAGGATGTTTTATAGTACCATTAACAAAAATATATTAAATAAATCAGAAGTATATGGATCAGTTAGATGTATGAGAACCAGGCAAAATATAAAGATATTCCAGCACTTTTATGACTAAGTAGTAAAACAAGCAATGAATATAATAGAGACTGAGTTAAGAATTGACCAGGCATCATCTTGACCATCTTCCTCTTAACCAGATTTTTTCTTGATCAGTACATTTACATCTTTAGTCAAGACCTCTCTCCCGATCTCCAGCACACATGTGTAACTGCCTGCTGGCATCTCCGCTTAGATGTCAGAGGCACCTCAGGTTACACAAACACATCTACACCAGTTATCCTTCTCCTCTAGTGTCTCTTACCTAGTAAATGATAACCTCATCCACAAAACAGCTTGAGCCAGAAACCAGGCACTATATTAACATCTTCCTCTTAACCAGTCATTGTATTATAAGTTCTACTTTATAAATAATTTGTTCACTCTACTCTCTTGTTTCTGTTTTTACTATCAGCACCGAACTCAATAATCTCTCTACTTCGGTAACATTCTAATTGTTTGGGAGAGTTCTTCACTCTTACCCCTTTCAATACAGGAGCCAGAGTATAAATTTTTAAAATTCAAATCTGATCATTTACTCCCACCCAGTATACTTTGGTGACTTCCAACTGTCCAAAAATCCCTACAGGAACTCACAAGATACTTAATTTAAAATCTACTTACTCCTCTAACTCTTATATTCTATCCATGTCTTTTCCTATTCCTTGAATAACTTAAGTTTCATGGCATTTTCAGAAAATGTCTTCTGCTCTCCTTTTTACCTAGATAAGTTCTGTTCATTTTTTAAGCATCAGTTTCCACATTACTCTTTCAGGAAGAGCTTCCTTAAATATCCCAAACTAAGTTATCCCTTTATTTTCTTTGCCCCCTTTTAAACTCCTAATACCTACCTCTCCTACTAGATTGCCATCTTCATAATGACAGAGGTAAATACTTCATTCAGCAACAAAATAAAACCCTGACATTAAGCTGTGGTGGGTCATTCAATTTATACTTCTCCCACCCTGTGAGAATCTCTGGTCAGTGAACTTGGTAATGAAAACTTCAAACAGCTGGCTGTCTGGAAAGATGGTTTTGTCCAATAACCATTTGCATGTTGAAATTTCTAGTTCTTTCTAGCTCCAGATCCATATGTTTATCTAGCTGCTTCCTGGATATTCCAACTGAATGTTTCCAGTTAATCAAAATCACATGTGTTAAACAAGTACAACTCTTAGAACTAGTAAGAGGGGTCACTTCTCTGGGCCCCTGAACTTTAGGGGTCCCACATACCAAAATCGTACTAGATGTAAATTTGCTGAAGAACACGAGTGCCTCTCTAACTCAGAATTTGGCACTCCACGGAATTCCCCATACACTTAAACATTTATTTTCATACTAACTTATTAAGTAACTCTGTTTAGGTCCCAGGGAAATTGTTCTTCACATAACTCACCTTCTGTCCTTAAAACAAAATGTGACTGTGGCCAAATGCAATGACAGCTTGAGGATTTTGCTGCTGCCACCATCTGAGCAGAAACCACTTCAAAGGGTGAGTCCAGTTTTAAACAGTGGCAGAGAAAAAGCATATAAACTAATTTGTCAAATTCTTCCTCTCAGCCAGATTGCAGGGTGTTCCTTCTTAACAAAATACTGTTTGCCAGTAGTGTCAACTATCTGTTATTTGTTTTCCTTCATCTTTCAGTTTATAATTCTAGAAGAACTCAAGGTTTAGCATGGTATTCACAAGGGTTGCACATGTGAGATGAAGAAAATTGACAGTGTTAAACAATTCGTATTGTTCTTTAAAAATACATTAATTCTATAAAAATATGTCTAGTCATAATATGTGTGAAGCATGCTTTTTTATATTTCCATATGGAACTACATATTACTTCAAGAGATGGTTAAAACTGTGATATAAGTGATAATTTCTTATGTAAAGAAATTAAAATAGTTTGCAATATTTTTCTGCGATAATAATAATAATTTACTGTGTAAAATTCTCTTATAATGTTTGAGCTCAGTTTATTTGAAGTCTCAGTATTATTTTAAGAATTTTTTGACAGTTCAATTTCCTAAGTATTCAAAAGAGCAGTTTTGCTAATAAATTAATTTTAAGAAACTACCTAGGAATTATTATGATTCAAAAAAGATCTTATTTAGCATTAGTGTCAATTGGTATTATGTCAAAAGAACATGAATTGTGTGAAAACCA
Organism: Delphinapterus leucas; assembly: GCF_059928025.1. Taxonomy (NCBI): domain Eukaryota; kingdom Metazoa; phylum Chordata; class Mammalia; order Artiodactyla; family Monodontidae; genus Delphinapterus; species Delphinapterus leucas. The sequence continues at coordinate 40,386,925 of NC_143132.1, forward strand.
TGATTATTACAATATAATTAGTGGATTTGCTGAAATAAAGGCAAGAAAATAATTATAAATAATAAAATGTAATTGATAAGGAATTGCATATCTTTCTCTTACTGTGTGTTCAGACATTGCTGTTTATCCACAGAACACCAAGATATGTGTAATAACTAAATTCTCTTGGATATTTTATAAACTTTCAGTAATATAAAAATCATAATTTTACATTTTTTGGGTATTTGTAATATAGTTGTATGTGACAGAGTAAGTTGGTAGAACATATATGATGTGATACTACTAGCTTTACTTAAAATATTTAATTATTAATCATATAGTAAGTTCGCCTCCATTTGCACTCTTCTCAAGTGTTATAAATATTAGGAGCAGGCTTGTCTTAAACTTAACTTATCCTTCTGTAACCCCACCTAATCATAGAAAATCACACCACTAATCCTCTATTTGCTCTATCCACTTCTTTTAATATTGAGGACCTCATCTAATCTGAGGGTCTTCAAAAATACTGTTCTCTTCAGTTAGAACAGATCTTACTTTCATTCTCAATTTAGCGAATTCCAATCCAGTTTGAATAATAATGTTTTAGGGATACCATCCCTAATCCATTTGGTTAATCCATTTCTTTTGCAACATACTCTTATTGCACTTTTCGTAATAAATATTTATTTACCATTTTAAAATGTGTCTTCCCTGCAAAATTGTATGTTCCAAAAGTAAGATATGGATCTAAAATATTCACCATTGTTTTCCAAACACAGTGCAGTGTCTGCCTCATGGCATGTATTTATTAAATTGAATTACATTGGTTTGAATTAAAAGCATTTAATTGAAAGTAGGGCCAAGAATAGAATCATTTCTCTAGAAAATGAGTCCATGATTTAAGTAAAATATGAAAAGCGTAATGAAGATTAACAAAATAAGAAATAGGAACATAACTCAGCAAGGAAAGTTGATAAGAGGGAAATCTGAATGCTGTATTTCATATGCTGAATTTACCAACACAACCAGATATCCATTCCAGCAAATGTCATTACAGCTTCTTCACATTATTTTTCAACTTACTAATGCTGCAAGCCCACTTTTAAGGAGGATACTTGTGTGTGTGTGTGTGTGTGTGTGTGTGTGTGTGTGGTACACGGGCCTCTCACAGTTGTGGCCTCTCCCACTGCGGAGCACAGGCTCCAGACACGCAGGCTTAGTGGCCATGGCTCATGGGCCCAGCTGCTCCGTGGCATGTGGGATCTTCCCAGACCGGGGCACGAACCCGTGTCCCCTGCATCGGCAGGCAGACTCTCAACCACTGCGCCACCAGGGAAGCCTGAGGAGAATACTTTTAAATCTGTTTCTATAACAGGCTTTCAGTAATTTAGACAAAGGATGTTCGGACTGTTCACTTAATGTGAAAATTTGATCTAAAGTTGCTTCACTGAAAGAAAAATAAAAGTGTCAGAAATTTGTACAGCTTTTGCATTTTTCGTTGTTTAGTCTCTCTGATTGATTCTATGTTCTAAAATTGAAATAGAGGTTTGAACTTTAGAAAGACCTGGAAAAAGTTTCTGCAAGATCAAGTTGCTAAGAAAATAAATTATCTACTCTATATTTATATACTTCAAAGTAAATGTTTCTAATTTTAGTACATTCACTAAAGAAAACATTTTCCTTGACTTATAAATAAAAGCATTTTTCTCTGATGCAGACTGGTGTATAAGGGAACACATCAAAATCTTTCCCTAGAGATGGAATGTGATAAGAAACTATTTTTATTGTCATTGCAGTTTATAATCTTGCTGAAGGAATTATAGCTAATAGTCTAGCCATTTTCTCTTTAACACTCACTTATTATATTTTAAATCATTTTAGAGTAGTCATAAAGTACCTATGTTGCTCTTATGATATTTAAACTTACAATAACACTGTACTTATATACCAGTAGACTACCTCGTGGTATACTCAAAGAATGTAATAAACATAAATTATTCAGTAACTATTAAAACTAGAAGACCTACTAAGGCTAAGAGCCATGTGCAATTTAAATCATATCTAAAATATATTTTTACTACATGTGGTACAATTTTTAGAAAATATTCAAAGTATAACTCAAAACACTAAGTTCTTTCAAGTTGACTCATGATATCTGGGTTTTCTTTAATGCTTCGATGCTATGAAATACCTTCACTTTGGAATTTAATTGGTGGACAGATTTGCAAGATTGAAAATTATTTTATACTATGTAGAGAACTATGTTAGACCTTTATACTTAAACCGGGCCTTCTTTTAAACTGTATTTACAGGCACACCTCAAAGATATCATGGGTTCAGTGCCACACCACTGAAGTAAAGCAAATATTGCGATATAAGTCATACAAACTTTTTGGTTTCCCAGTGCATATAAAAGTTAGGTTTATACTATACTGTAGTTCATTGTGTGCAATAGCATTATGTCTAACAAAGTAATGTGCATACCTTACTTTTTTTAAAAAAAAACGTATTACCGATAAATGTTAACCATCATCTGAGCCTTCAGCAAGTCATAATCTTTTTGCAGTATTTACTTATTTATTTATTTATTTTCTTGGCTGTGTTGGGTCTTTGTGGCTGTGCACGGGCTGTCTCTAGGTGTCGCGAGCAGGGGCTACTCTTTGTTGCGGTGCGCGGGCTTCTCATTGTGGTGGCTTCTCTTGTTGCTCTAACCACACGGGCTTCACTAGTTGTGGCACGCAGGCTCAGTAGCTGTGGCTTACGGGCTTAGTTGCTCCGTGGCATGTGGGTTCTTCCCAGACCAGGGCTTGAACCCATGTGCCCTGCATTGGCAGGTGGATTCTTAACCACTGCACCACCAGGAAAGTACCTCTTTTTGTAATAGTAACATAAAAGATTACTGATCATAGATCACCATAACAAATAATGAAATAATATAATATAATAATAATCATGGTAATAATAATTAAAGAGTTTGAAATATTGTGAGAATTAACAAAAATGTGACACAGAGATATGAAGTGAGCAAATGTCAGAAAAATGGCACCAATGGACTTGCTTAACACAGGAGTGCCACAAACCTTCCATTTGTAAAAAACATAATATCTGTAAATCACAATAAAGTGAAGCACAGTGCAAGGAGGTATGCCCGTACGTTCATTGTCTATCTCCTGGGAACTCACACACACACACACACAAAATACCCAGATAAACTAGTTACCCTTACAGGCATAGCAGGTGTACAGTGTCTCGAAATTATCTATAAAAACTGTCCCCAAATCATTTGAATTTGAATGCCATTTGAGTTTAAATGGAAAAATGTCAATCAGAATATTATCAAGCAATGATTTCTACCAAACTCTGTCATAAGGGAATGCAGAACAAGGAGAATTTTCCAATGTATATTATTTATCAGTGAGAAAAATTTCAGTTTCAAAACTGGTACATGCAGTAAAATCTCAGATAAATAATTCACGTAGCCTTAAGAATAACATATGTGTATCTTTTCATGTGCACACTTGTATATAAACCTATGGAACACATGTATATGATAATTCAGCATAGTTCATGGTACATAATGCTCAAGGAATACTCCTTGAAAGAACGTGAGAATGAATGCAAAACATACTAAATATATGCCTACATGCAACAGCAACAATAGAATTCACATTCTTAGTACTAATCTTCAGTGTTTCTATCAGATTAAAAGTTTCATATATCTGGATAAATAGATTGACAGTAAGAGAGAGGGATGCTTTCTTTATGAAGAAGGGCTTTAAGAGCATTAGTTATTCTAAGAAAAATTAGAGAAAGTTTAAATGCACAAATATTTGTAGGGAGAAATACACCACAGTATATTTACTGTGGAAAATTTACATTCTCTAAAACTTATTTTCTGAAACGTATGACAAATTGATATTTGTACCTTTCTTTCTTTTTCTTTCTTTCTTTCTCTTTCTTTGTTTCATTCTTTCTTTTTTCTTTCTTTCTGTCCTTTTTTCTTTCTTTCTGTCCTTTTTTCTTTCTTTCTCTCTTTTATTGACATATAGTTGACATACAATATTATGTTAGTTTCAGGTGTACAGTGTAACGATTTGATACTTAAATACATTATGAAATGATCACCATAAGTCTAGTAACCATCTGTCACCATACAAAATTATTACAGTATTATTAGCTATATTCCTTCTACTCTTAATACATCCCCGTAACATTTATTTTATAGCTGGAAGTTTGTACTTCTTAACCCCCTTAAACCTATTTAACCTAACCCTCTACTCACTTTTCCTCTGGCATCCATCATTTTACTCTCTGAATCCATAGCCTGTTTCTATTTTGTTTTGTTTATTCATTTTTTTAGAGTTTACATATAAGTGAGATCATACAGTATTTGTCTTTCTCTCTCTGACTTATTTCACTTAGCATAATACTGTATAGGTCCATCCATGTTGTCTCAAATGATGAGATTTCATTCTTTTTTACTTTTTTATGGCTGAGTAATATTCCATACAGACACACACAGACACAGACACACACACCATATCTTTCTTATCCATTCATCTATCTATGGATATTTTGTTGCATCCATATCTTGGCTATTATAAACAATGAGGCAGTGAACATAGGGGAGCATAAATCTTTTCAAATTAGTATTTTGTTTTCCTCAGGTAACTACCCAGAAGAGTAATTATGGAATCAAATAGTAATTCTATTTTTAATTTTTTGAGGAGCCACCATACTGTTTTCCATGATGGCTATACCAAGTTACATTTCCACCAACAGTGCATGAGGGTTTCCTTTCCTCCACATTTCTGCCAACACTTGTTATTTGTTGTCTTTTTGATGATAGCCATTCTGAGAAGTGTGAGGTAATATTTCATTGTGGTTTTGATTTTCATTTCCCTGATGATTAGTAATGCTGAGTATCTTTTTCATGTGCCTGTTGTTCATTTGTATGTCTTCTTTGGAGAAATGCCTATTTGAGTCCTATGCTTATTTATAATATATTTTGGTTTTTTTAAAAAAATTTTTTTTATTTAGTTATTTTTGGCTGCGTTGGGTCTTTGTTGCTGCACGCGGGCTTTCTTTTTTCTAGTTGCAGCGAGCAGGGGCTACTCTTCCTTGCAGTGCACAGGCCTGTCATTGCGGTGGCTTCTCTTGTTGTGGAGCACGGGCTCTAGGCACGTGGGCTTCAGTAGTTGTGGCACGTGGGCTCAGTGGTTGTGGCTCATGGACTCTAGAGCACAGGCTCAGTAGTTGTGGCGCACGGGCTTAGTTGCTCTGCAGCATGTGGGATCTTCCCAGACCAGGGCGTGAACCCGTGTCCCCTGCATTGGCAGGTGGATTCTTAATCACTGAACCACCAGGTAAGCCCTATTTTGAGTTTTTGATACTGAGTTGTATGATTTCTTTATATAATGTAGATATTAACTCCTTATCAGATATATCATTTGTAAATGTCTTCTTCCATGTAATAGGTTACATTTTCATTTTGTTGATGCTTTCCTTTGCTATGCAAAAGTTTTTTAGTTTGATGTAGTCCCATTTGCTTATTTTTGCTTTTGTTGCCCTTTCCTGAGAATACAGATCCAAAATTTATTGAGACTTGTTTTATGGCCTAACATGTGATCTGCCCTAGAGAATGTTCCATGTGCACTTAAAAAGAAAGTGCATTCTGCTGTTTTTGTATGGAATGTTCTGTACATATCACTCAGGGCTATCTGATCTAATGTGTCCCTTAAGACCACTCTTTCCTTCTCGATTTTCTGTCTGGAAGATCTACCCATTGATGTGAATGTGGTGTTAAAATCCCCTACTCTAATTGTATTATTGTCAATTTCTCCCTTAATGTCTGTTAATATTTGCTTTATGTATTAGGTACTTCTGTGTTGGGTGCATAGATATTTACAAGTGTTATGACTTCTTGTTTGATTGATCCCATAATTATTACGTAGTACCCTTCTTCGTCCCTTATTACAGACTTTGTTTTTAAGTTTAACTTCTCTGGCAAAAGTATTGCTACCCTAGCTTTATTATTGTTTCCATTTGTATGGAATACCTTTTTCCATCCCCTTACTTTCAATCTGTGTGTGTCTTTGGATCTGAAATTAGTCTCTTGTAGGCAGCATATAGATGGGTCTTACTTTTTTAACCATTAATCTACCCTATACTTTCAATCTGTGTGTGTCTTTGGATCTGAAATTAGTCTCTTGTAGGCAGCATATAGATGGGTCTTACTTTTTTAACCATTAATCTACCCTATGTCTTTTTTTTTTTTTTTTTTTGCGGTATGCGAACCTCTCACTGTCGTGGCCTCTCCTGTTGCGGAGCACAGGCTCCGGACGCGCAGGCTCAGCGGCCATGGCTCACGGGCCCAGCCGCTCCGCGGTATGTGGTATCTTCCCGGACCGGGGCACGAACCTGTGTCCCCTGCATCAGCAGGTGGACTCTCAACCACTGCGCCACCAGGGAAGCCCCCTACCCTATGCCTTTTGATTGGAGTATTTAGAACATTAATGTTTAAAGTAATTATTGATACTTATGTACTTATTGCCATTTTATTAATTGTTTTCTGGTTATTTTTGTTGTTCTTCTCTTCCTTTCTTCTTCTCTTGGTCCCATCCCTTGTGATCTGATAACTTTCTTTAGTGTTATTTTTGTATTCTTTTCTCATTATTTTTTGTGTATCTATTATCGGTTTTTGATTTGTGGTTACCATGAGGTGTTTATATAACAACGTATGTATATAGCAGTCTATTTTGAGTTGATAGTTACTTCATTTGAGCATGTTCTAAAAGATTATATGATAAATAAAATAAAAATACACTACAGATACAGCAGATTAGATGATGCAGCTATGATGGTTCTTTTATATTTTCTATCTCTTTATGGAAATTTTCATTGTGTTCCTCCATTCTTCTGAGTCAAGTGACCATTACTTTGAAATCTTTATCTGGAAGATGACTTATCTCTATTTCACCTAGTTCTTTTTCAGAGGTTTTATCTTGTTCTTTTGTTTGGAATTTATTTATTATTTATTTACTTATTTACTTATTTATTTGTGTCCTCATTTTGCTTAACTCTCTGTGCTTGTTTCTATGTATTGGGTAGATCAGCTATGTCTCCTGCTCTTGAAGGAGTGACTGTGTAAGAAGGTGTCCTAGAGGACCCAGTAGTGTGGTACCCCCTGGTCACCAGAGCCAGGTGCTCCAGGACTGTCCTTTGTGTGAGTTACTCGTGTCTTCCTGTTGCGGCTGTGCCACAATTGCTACAGGCACACTGGTGTGCAGGGCTGGCCTCTAGTGTGGCTGGCTATAATGCCTAGTCACAACTATTGTGGGCACTCTGGTATATGGGGCCAACCTCTTGAGTGGGAGCAGCTCTGGGGAGATGCCGGTGCCAACAAAGGCACCCACTGAATCTGACAGGACAGGTGGCCACTTGGTGGGGCAAGCTGAGGGCACCTGCTGGGACTGGCGGGGTGAGGAGCCTACTTTGGAGGAACTCCAGTACTAGCCGAGGTGCCTACCAGGACTGGCAAAGGGGGCCAGTTTGGCAGGGCTCCAGTATCAACTGAAGATGTCTGCTGGGACAGGCAGGGCAAGGGGCCTCTTTAGAGGGGCTTTGGTGACAGCCAAGAGCATACAGCAGGACTGGCAGAGTTGGAGAGGTTGCTTTTAATGAGCACCAGCAGGGTCAGATTTGCAGGTCCATCTGGAGTGAGGTGAGCAGTGCTAGTAAATTAGATAGGGAGAGTCAGAAAAGGCACCTGCCAGCACTGAGTCAGCTAGGTAGAAAGTGAGCCAAAAGAAAAAAAAAAAAAATGGCACCAACCAGATCCTTTGTACCCAGAAAAAGTTACAACAGATCCCTGTTCCTTGGGCACATGCTCAAAAATTAGTTAATGAATCACCCTCATGTATGACCCTAGCACTTTTCAAACTGCTGCCTCTGTGCTGGGACTTAGATCAAGGGCATCTTCGTGTGTGTCCTTGAAGTTCGGATTCTCAGTTTCCTACAGCACTCTCCCAGACATAAGCCCTGCCTATTTTCAAAGATGTTATGAGGCTCTTCTCCCAGTGTGGGTACCCTGGGCCAAGGAGCCCAATGTGGACTTCAAAGCCCTGGCTCCATAAGGAGGACTTCTGAGGCTGTGGTATCCTTTCCACCTACTGGTCACAGTGCTGGGGTTGTGGGTCCTGGCCAGATCACATCTCTGCCCTTTCTACCCGTCTCAATGTGACTTTTTCTTTTTATCTTTAGCTGTAGAAAATCTGTTCTTCTAGTCTTCAGGTTGTTCTCAGAAATGGTTTGTAGGGGCCATTTTGGTGTGTTTGTGGGAGGAGGCAAGTCCAGGATCTTCCTATTCCACCATCTTGTCTTGCCCTCCTGGCAAATCTAATTCAATATTTTAAAATTACAAAAGTGTATATATAAGCACAACAGTCTAAAACAGACAAACACAAATGAAATATCCACGTCAACATGTAGACAGTGTAGCATGATTTTGTTGTCATCATTTGGAGATAAAGTTTTCTAAAAGAAGTGAGATTGATTTAACTTTAATTTAATTTTATTTATTTTTTATATTGAAATGATTATTTCCCTGTCTGATATCATAAAATGTACATAGTTCTGCATCTTACTTTAGCAATTAATATTATCTAGGTAAGTCATAATAATGTTCAAGACAATTTGTGCAGAGTATTGCCAAGATATTTCATTAAATTGTAATCTTTATATAAATTTGAATCCCTAGACTTCTGCCTTTCATAGCTTGATTTTAACTTGTGTGAGGGCTGCAAAATAATGTGTAATAATTTGTTAATCTTTTTTGAATAAATTATCAGTTCAGTCTTCTAATTAAGTTGAAACACTAGGTAATACTCAGCTGCCTTATAAATTAAAAACAACTGTTCATTTAATAGCAATCTGTAGAAAATTGGTAAATATAAGATCCATTGATCATTAAATTTCTTTGTAAAATAGAACTAAATAGGTCTGTTTGCCACATTACTCAATATTATTAATGTTTTAAGAGAGAATTATTAACAATTTGCCTTTCACAAAAACACTAATATTTTCTGTGAAACATGAATATTTGTTTCTGGGAAATTCTACTGAGCTTCCTTTATATTTCAGACAATGAATGATAGATTTTTGACTCAGTAGTTGGGAAAGAAACTTTATTTTGCAATAAATACCTATACTAAGAAACAATATATGCCTCAGGGATTTGTCCTTAATTATATGAAAGAATTATTCTTTGACTCTTTTAAAGACAAAAGGAGAAAACAAGAAGATAATCAAAATTATTTTTTAGATCAGTGTTTTACACTGGCATTTTTTTATTATTTCTTCAGGCATATTTTCTTACACAATTGACATTGATTCCAAGTTTCTTTGGCCCTCTTTTAAGGATTTTATATTATTTGGTTACACATTTTATTATAGATATTTTTTAAACATAGAGTACATTAAATAGCATAACAAATTCCTATGTATCTTTTCCACAAATGCAAAAATTATCTTTGCTGTATCGCTCCTGTTTCATTTATAACTCTTCCCCCTCCCTACTTCCTACCATGGAAATGATGGTGATGCTTATGGTGATGATGGTTACAGTGATTTTGGTGGGGGTGGCATTTACGTACATTGAGATGTGCAAAACAATGTACAGTTTTGAAAAATGGATGCCCGCATAAAGAACACATCTCTATCATATTTCTATCTTTCCAGAAATTTCCCTTCCTTCCCAGTCAATCTAGCCGTCAGAAGCATGTTTCAATTCAGATTATTATTGTCTATTCTGGTATTTCATATAAATGGAATTACATAGTATATATTCTTTTGTGTATAGCTTTTTCTGTAACATTTTTTTCTGTGGGAGTCATCTATGTGATGTATGTGTCAGTAGCTCTTGTTATTGCCAAGTAGCATTCCATTTTATAAATACACAAAAATGTTACTTATTCTTCCCTTTGTTGGTGCCTATTTTGGTTGTTTCCAGTTTTGAGCTGTGTGTAGAACAGCTATGAACATTCTTAAGCAAGTCTTTTTATAGATACATGTTTTTATTTCTTTTGAATAGATTCCTAAAAATAAATTGTTATTTTATAGATATATGTTTTTATTTCTTTTGAATAGATTCCTAAAAATAAAATTGTTAGGTCAAAAAGTAGGTTATCTCCAAAATAAAATTGTTAGGTCAAAAAGATTGGGCATGTTTGCCCAATCTTTCTCTAAAATTATTATGTCATTTTATTTTTTAATGCAAAAGTTACTGTTTTTTCTACATTTTCTTCAACTTTAATGTGGTTAGCCTTTTTACTTTTAGCCATTCTGATAGGTGTAGGGTGGTACTGCCATTGTGATTTTAATTTACATTTTTAAATAACTAATCATGTGCAATTTTTCTTGTGTTTTTTGGCCAATCTTCCTTTCAGACCATCAATTCAAATATTTGCCTATTTTCATTTAGATTTTTTTTATTACACTATCATTTTTGAGTTAAAGAAACTTTTTTCTTTTTTTTAATTTAAGTACAGTTGATTTACAATATCATATGAGTTTCAGGTGTACAGCATAGTGATTCAGTATTTTTACAGATTACACTCCATTAAAAGTTATTATAAGATAATAGCTATAATTCCCTGTGCTATACAGTATATCCTTATTGCTTATCTATTTTATAGATAGCAGTTTTTATCTCTTAATCCCATACCCCTAATTTGCCCCTCCCCACATCCCTCTTCCTTCTAGCTCCCACTAGTTTGTTTTCTATACCTGTGAGTGTGTTTCTGTTTTGCTATATACATTTATTTGTATTATTTTTTAGATTCCACATATAAGTGATATCATAGAGTTTTGTCTTTCTCTGTCTGAATTATTTCACTAGCATAATTTTCTCTAGGTCCAGCCACGTTGCTGCAAATGGCAGAATTTCCTTCTTTTTTATGTCTGAGTAGTAATCCATTGTACCGTATCTTCTTTATCCATCTGTCTGTTGATGGGCCCTTGGGTTGCTTCTGTGTCTTGGCTATTGTAAATACTGCTACTATGAACATTGGGGTGCATCGAGCCTTTTGAATTAGTGTGTTCATTTTTTTCAGATATATACCCAGGAGTTGAATTGCTGGATCATATGGTAGTTCTATTTTTAATTTTTTGAGAAACCTCCATAACGTTTTCCATAGTGGCTATACCAATTTATGTTCCCACCAACAGTGTACAAGGGTTCCCTTCTCTCCACCTCCTTGCCAACATTTGTTATTTGTGTTTGTGTTTTTTTTAAGGATAGCCATTCTGACAGGTGTGAGGTGATATATCACTGTGGTTTTAATTTGCATTTTACTGATGATTAGCGATGTAGAGCATCTTTTCATGTGCCTGTTGGCCATCTACATTTCCTCTTTGGAAAAATGTCTACTCAGTTCTTCTGCCCATTTTTAAATTGGGTTGTTTGTTTTTTTGATGTTGAGTTGTATAAGCTGTTTATATACATTAGATATCATGCAGTCATATCATTTGCAAATATTTTCTTCCATTCAGTACATTGTCTTTTTGTTTAGTCAGTGGTTTCCTTTGCTGTGCAAAAGCTTTTAAATTTAATTAGATTCCATTTGTTTATTTTTGTTTTTATTTCCTTTACTTTAGGAGACAGATCCAAAAAAATATTGGTGGGATTTATGTCAAAGAGTATTCTGCCTATGTTTTCCTCTAGGAGTTTTATAGTATTCAGTCTTACATTTAGGTTTTTAATCCATTTTGAGTTTATTTTTGTATATAGTGTTAGAGAATGTTCTAATTTCATTTTTTAATGTTGTCTGTCCAGTTTTCCCAACAACACTTATTGAAAAAACTGCCTTTTTTTTTTACTGATTTTTTTTATTGAGGTATACTTAATTTACAATGTTTTGTTAATTTCAAGTGTACAGCAAAAAAACATATATATATCCTTTTTCAGATTATTTTCCATTATAGGTTATCACAAGATACTGAGTAGAGTTCCCTGCATAATACAGTAGGTCCTTGTTGTTTACCTATTTTATATATATTAGTGTTTATATGTTAATCCCAAACTCCTAATTTATCTCCCTCTACAACCCTGCTCCACTATCCCCTTTGGTAATCATAAGTTTGACTTCTATGTCTGTGAGTCTATTTCTGTTTTGTATATAAGTTCATTTGTATCATTTTTTTTAGATTCCACAAGTAAGTTATATCATATGATATTTGTCTTCCTGACTTCATTTAATATGATAATTTCTAGGTCCATCCATGTTGCTATAAATGGCATTATTTCTTTTTTATAGCTGAGTAATATTCCATTTTTTATATATACCACATCGTCTTTATCCGTTCGTATGTTGATGGACATTTAGGTTGCTTCCATGTCTCGCTATTGTCAATAGTGCTGCTATTAATATTGGGGTGCATGTATCTTTTTGAATTAGAGTTTTCTCCAGATATATGTCCAGGAGTGGATTGCAGGGTCATATGGTAACTGTATTTTTAGATTTTAAGGAACCTCCATACTGTTCTCCATAGTGGCTGCACCAATTTACATTCCCACCATCAGTGTAGGAGGGTTCCTTTTTCTCCACACCCTCTCAAGCATTTATTATTTGTAGACTTTTTATTGATGGTCACTCTGAATGGTGTGAGGTGATACCTCATGGTAGTTTTGAGTTTCATTCCTCTAAAAATTAACAGTATTGAGCATCTTTTCATGTGCCTGTTGACCATCTCTATATCTTCCTTGGAGAAATGTCTATTTAGGTCTTCTGACTATTTTTTTGTTTTGTTTTGTTTTGTTTTGTTTTTTGCGGTACATGGGCCTCTCACTGTTGTGGCCTCTCCCGTTGCGGAGCACAGGATCTGGACGCACAGGCTTAGCGGCCATGGCTCATGGGCCCAGCCGCTCTGCGGCATGTGGGATCTTCCCGGACCAGGGCACGAACCCGTATCCCCTGCATTGGCAGGCAGACTCTCAACCACTGTGCCACCAGGGAAGCCCCTGACTATTTTTTGATTGTGTTTTTCTTTTAATATTAAGCTGTATGAGCTGTTTGTATATTTTGGAAATTAATCCCTTGTTGGTAGCATCGTTTGCAAGTATTTTCTCCCAGTCTGTAGGTTGCCTTTTCATTTTGTTTATGATTTCATTTGCTGTGCAAAAGCTTTTAAGTATAATTAGGTCCCATTTGTTTATTTTTGCTTTTATTTCCTTTACTTTAGGAGACAGATCCAAAAAACTCTTGCTGTGACTTATGTCAGAGAGTGTTCTGCCCATGTTTATCTCTAGGAGTTTTATAGTATTCAGTTTTACATTTAGGTCCTTAATCCATTTTGAGTTTATTTTTGTGTATGGTGTTAGAGAGTGTTCTAATTTCATTCTTTTATATGTAGCATCCAGTTTTCCCAGCACAACTTATTGAAGAGACTGTCTTTTCTCCATTGTATATTCTTGCCTCCTTTGTCATAGTTTAATTTACCATAAGTGTGTGGGTGTGTTTCCTGGCTCCCTGTCCTGTTCTATTTATCTATGTGTCTGTTTTTTTGCCAGTACCATACTGTTTCAATTCCTATAGCTTTGTACTATAGTCTGAAGTCAGGGAGCGTGATTCCTCCAGCTCTGTTCCTCTTTCTCAAGATTGTTTTAGCTATTCAAGGTCTTTTGTGTTTCCATACACATTTGAAAATTGTTTGTTCTAGTTCTATGGAAAATGCCATTGGTAATTTTATAGGGATTACATTGAATCTGTAGATTGCTCTGGATAGTATGGTCATTTTAACAATATTGATTCTTCCAATCCAGGACAATAGTATGTCTTTCAATCTTGTGTGTTGTCTTTAGTTTCTTTCATCTTTCATTTCTTTTTGTAGTTTTCAGAGTACAGGTCTTTTGCCACATAAGGTAGGTTTATTCCTATATATTTTATTATTTTTGATGTGATTGTAAATAGGATTGTTTCCTTAATTTCTCTTTCTGATCTTTCATTGTTAGCGTATAGAAATACAACAGATTTCTGTATATTAATTTTGTATCCTGCAATTTTCCTGAATTCATTGATGAGCTCTAGCAGTTTTCTGGTAGCACCTTTAGGATTTTCTATGTATAATATCGTGTCATCTGAAAACAGTGACACTTTTACTTCTTTTCCAGTTTGGATGCCTTTTATTTCTTTTTCTTCTTTGATTGCCATGGCTAGGACTTCCAAAATTATGTTGAATAACAGTTATGAGAGTGGGCATCCTTGCCTTGTCCCCGATCTTAGAGAAAATGCTTTCAGCTTTTTACCGTTGAGTATGATGTCCGCTGTGGGTTTGTCATATATAGCCTTTATTATTTTGAGGTATGTTCCCTCTATGTCTGCTTTCTGGAGAGTTTTATCCTAAATGGATAGTGAATTTTATGAAAAGCTTTTTCTGCATCTGTTGAGATGCTCATATGGTTTACATTTTCAATTTACATATTAATGTCGCGTATGACATTGATTAATTTGTGGATATTGAAAAATCCTTGCAACCTTGGGATAAATCCCAGTTGACAATGGTGTATTATTCTTTTAATGTATATTTGGATTTGGTTTGCTAGTATTTTGTTGAGGATTTTTGCATCTATGTTCATCAGTGATAATGGCCTGTAATTTTCTTTTTTGTGTGTGATATCTTTGTCTTATTTTGGTATTGGGTGATGCTGACCTCATAAAATGAGTTCAGAAGTGTTCCTTCCTCTGCAGTTTTGTTGGAATAGTTATAGAAGGATAGGTGTTAACTCTTCTTTAAACGTTTGGTAGAATTCACCTGTGAAGCCATCTGATCCTGGACCTTTTTATGTTGTGAGTTTTTAAATTACTGATTCAACTTCATTACTAGTAATTGGTCTGTTCATATTTTCTTCCTGGTTCAGTCTTGGGAGATTGTACCTTTCTAAGAATTTGTCCATTTCTTCTAGGTTGTTCATTTTATTGGCATATAGTTGTTCCCAGTAGACTCTTACGTTCCTTTATATTTCTGTGGTGTCTGTTGTAACTTCTCCGTTTTCATTTCTCATGTGGTGAAGGCAGACAAACTTTACTTACTCCTGATCTTATGTGGACCTCATTCAGTCTTCATCATTAAGTATGTGATTACCTGGAAGTGAACTTCTTTTGGTTGTAGGAAGTTTCCTTCCTGGTTAACTGAGTATTTTTATGAATAATTGTTGTCAAATTGTGTCAAATGCTTTTTCTGCATTTAGTGAGGTACTCATATGGTTATTCTACTTTATTTTGTTGATGTGATGAATTGATTGAATGATTTTGGAATATAAACCATCCTTATACCCTGGGATAAACTCCACCTGGTCACAGTGTATTATTCTTTTTTATATATTCCTGGATTATTTGCCAATATTTTATTTAGATATTTTGAATCTGTGTTTATGACAACTTGTGTATATTACTTTCTTCCCTTGTAATGTTTTTGTCAGCTTTTGGTATCAGGGTAATGCTGGCCTCATGAGTTGAGAAACACTTATTCCTTATTTTTAGTGAGATTTTTTATTATTATATCTTCCTTAAATGCTTAAGAAATTTGCTAGTGTATGCATCTGTACCTGGAGTTTTCTCTATGAAAAAGTGTTTAGTACCTAATTAAATTTCTTTGATAAATATAAAGCTATTAATAGTTTCTGTTTTATCTTTTAAGATATTTGTCTGTTTCATCTGTTTTAAATTTATTTTTAAATTTAAAAATTGTTTTTTTTCTTAATTAGTCTTACTTGGAGTTTATCAATTTTATTAACCTTTTCAAAGAATCAACATTGGTTGTATCAAATTTATCTGTTATTTTTTCTTTTATATTTCTACTGTTTTTTTTCATATCCTTCATTTCTCTTCTCTAAATCCTTGAACATATTTATTATATGTATAATAGTTGTTTTGGTATCCTTGTTTGCTAATTCCATTCTCTCTGTCATTTTTATGTATGTTCTGTTAACTGATATTCCTCCTGATATTATAGGTCACATTTTCTTTCTTCTTTCCATATCTAGAAATTTTGTTTTTTGAAAGTTAGGTATTGTGAATTTTATGTTATAACTGTTGGATATGTATTCTTCCTCTAATGAGTGTTAGACTTTGTTCTAAGTCACTTATATGTTAACTTGATTCTTTTGAGGCTCGTTTCTAAGTTTTTTAAAGATAAATCTAGATTAGCCTTTATTCTAGAGCCATTTTAACCTTGGACCAACTTCATGGTTGTATACGACCTGTGTAGTCTCATAGGGGCCTGAATGAAGAAGGGCCCAACACTTGGTTTAGTGTTCCTGTCACTGTCTTGAACTTCTTAATAATTTTATTGTTGAATATGTGCTGCCAGTTAGCCAATGTCTGAAGACAGTTATTTCAGATGATTTTTGCATGCCTCTTGGTTGTTGTTTATAGCAGGAGGTAAGTCCCACAAGGAATCCCATATCCTTCCATGTGAAAAAGTATAGATCTAAAATATAATTTGAAGATATTGGAGATTGTTTTTTAAATGTAAATTTAAAATTTAGTTGTTTTCCATAGACACAGCTTCTGTGGGAATGAAGAACTTACAAATCTTCTTGCAGATAAAAATTTCCCCAAGAAGAAATTATTGATTCAAAATGCCCATAGTGTTGAAGTTGAGAAACTCTGCTAAAATGGAAGTTATTCAAAGGCTTATAGAGATCAGAATGTTAGAATGTATTTTTCATGGAAGGCCTGTTAATCCATTCACTAACTATATGCCCTGGAAAAGTCCAGAGGAACTCTGTTTACTACATACAGCTATGAGAAATACATTCACAAAGGGGACCTTAGTATCCTTGAAAAGCTCTGTGGTGGCTATTATTCTCTGTATACCAGGAATGACAAAGGGAACTGCTCTTACCATAATAGGCTCCCTGAATTCAAAAGGGATGATGAGATTCCATAGTGGCAGGAATGAATTAGTAGCACTTAATTGCCTAAGAAAAATGAACATGATTGCTGTAATAAGCAACAGAAGTGAAGCCCACATCAGAATATTTAAACTGCCATGGATCTTTAGTTTTGACTAATTGAGTAGAATGTCTCTAAAACTGATCAATGATCTAATAAAGCCTTATTTAATTTATATAAGTAGAAAAGTTCCAGGTCCTTTAAACAGAATCTGACTTATATCACCACACTAGAAAGTCAAAGCCCCTTCATCAATTCTCAAAGACTTGACTAGTTTACAGACCCAGGGCCCTTTAAATGAAAGGGAGGCAGGGCCCTCTTGAAAATATCCTGCTACAATGTCAGAAATTTGTACTGTAAATTTTCCTTTTTGACTGTCTTATGGTCACTAGGATAACTGCACATTGAAAAGAAGGAATAATCAACATTTTTAGTTTGTGGGACACTGGTTCTTAATTAACACTAATTCCTAGAGATTCAAAACACTACTGTAGTCTGACAGTCAAAATAAGGACTTAAAGAGATTAAGTGATCAATGGAAACCCAGTGTGTCATCAAAACCATCATGTGGTTATTTCCTCTGTTTCAGAATGGGCTTCCTGACCAATGAAGAAAGGGCTATTATGGCAGAAAAGGTCAAGTGTAGGCCACTAGAACTGCTTCTAGCTAACAAATGTTAAACCAGTAGCAACACTACATTCCTTAAGGGATTTCAGTAATTAGTGTAACCATCAAGGATGGAAAAGCACAGAGAGCAATCCATACCACACACAGACTAGATTTCTCTGAGCTCAAGCCTTCTGTAAGAAGGATACCAGAAGAGTGAAATTTTATTATTTCCTAGTTCTATGATCATGATTTCTGAGATTTTCTTCAAAGCAGCACTTCTGATAAGAAGAGTGGGTGAAACATCAAACCTATGCAACTACAGAATTTATTTCCAAAACCCACCCAATCAGAGAACTTGTCAGAGAAACAGAACTGTAGGTCCCAGGAGCTGTTAGAGATAGATGCAAGCCAACCCTTTCCTACGTGGTTAAAGTTATTTTCCTTGGTCAGTATTATCAACCCCTCCCAAAATCCTCAATTTTTCCCTAAAAGTGGAGTTAATTCAACTAAGTGTAATTCAGCCTCTAATTTCATTTACATACTCTTTCTGATAGTAATGTTCTTAACATGGGGAAGAGGCCCCATTGCCCCAGATGAAATGAGCCACAAAGAGTCCAACTTCAGTTTTTCTTTGATTCCGTTTGATCAATGTCCCAATATTCTTCATTCAGTTCCTAGAAAAACTCCCATTCCACTTACATTTTTATTTTGCTGTGTGTGTGAAAAGCTGTACATGATTCATTCTTGCTTAATTTAACATGCTCTCTGTGAGCATATTCTCTCCTTTATCTTTGAAGTTTTTTGTCTGTGTTTCCCTTCTTTATTTCAGGATGCAACTTACCACAAGTATTAAAGTTACTGGTTACCCTCTTAGTATTGTTTTGGCCAAGTCATATAAATTTTTATATGTGTTATTGTCCTTGTCATTTCCACTTTTTATATTTCTACAATATTTCTTATTAATTCCATTTGTTAACTTTTTGTTGTTTTACTCTATTACATATCTAGTGTCATATCTCTTTTCTTTCTCCTAATATTAGGGTTTTTCCTCTACTCTTTGATCAAAGTTTTCAGAGATTTTCCTGTATGATACTCCTAAAAGAACCCATTCTTATATTCATGAATTCCACCAGGGAGAGGGGCAGTTATTTTGTAGCTGTGTGGTATTTACAATTCTGTTTCATTAGTTCTGCTTCTAGATTAATTATTTACATATTACATCTACTATATTTGCTAAGTTTTTTCCTAATCTTGAGTTTAAATCATTTGGTTGTTTTTTTTATTTTTTGTTTAATTATAAAAAGAAATAAAAGCTGTGATCTCTGATTATGGCTTAAACTAAATAAAAGTTTTCTACATATGTTGTAATTTTAGTTTTGAGTTTCTGTTTAACAAAAAAGCTATAAAGTTTCTTATAATTCTTCAAAGTATTTTTTATATGTTTTTTAATTTCCTGAAAGACTTTTAAATTTTTAACACATGATTTCTTCCAATGCCACATTTAAAGAAATAGAGTACAGAGAAGTCATTTTGCTAAAGATCATACAGCCAGCTTATGCCAGGCCTTTGCATTCCCAGGTCTTTGTA
This sequence comes from Delphinapterus leucas, assembly GCF_059928025.1. Taxonomy (NCBI): domain Eukaryota; kingdom Metazoa; phylum Chordata; class Mammalia; order Artiodactyla; family Monodontidae; genus Delphinapterus; species Delphinapterus leucas. Next base: position 40,406,052 of record NC_143132.1, read on the forward strand.
TTTTCCATTCAACTGTAGAATATTTGTTTATTTCTTTTATCATGTATTCTTAGTAGTTATGTTTTTCCAGGCTTTAATTTTCCTAGTTAAGTGCTTATTTTATTAACATTACCTCCTGCAATATCAATATTATAATTATCTCCTATGAGATCAATGTTGAAATAATTGATACTTTAAAAAATTAATATCTTTCCCCACAACCATAGACACACACACACCCACTCATAGCAATTTCATCCTTAGACCACCAAGGCTTTGTCAAAAGTAATTCTATTTGCTTTAAAACAAACAGCAAATACCCTCTCCTCAGGTTTTATTTTTGCCTAGATGTTTCAATAACACTGATTCTTAACAGAGATCCTCTATTGAATTCTAATTAACAGAAATCTCTTCAACAGAGATCCTCTATTGAATTAGTTTTGTTAAGTACCCAAGCGTGATCAGAATAAAATAATAGCTAAAATATCAATCTTTAGGGTCTCCAAAAAGTAAGCCTTTTATCTGGTGGCACATACTCTGAAAATTCATCCAATACCCTACACATTGTAAATATTTTCTTACTTTGACAAAAGGGAAAACATTTATAAGGAGAATAATTATATTTCCATTCAGTATTTTTCAAATCATAGTTAAATTGTTTCTTTGTTGCTGTTGTTTTTATATTCCTTCCTAATAAATGCAACCACAGAAGCTCCAACTGCACAGGAAATATGGCTGCTTTTTCACAGTTATTAATATCAGTAGAAACAGTTGAGCCCTCTGGAAAAACAAGCCAATCCACTCCCAGCTTTCAGAGAGAGTTTTGAACAGAGAAGAAGCCAGCCATGACATAAGAATAGAGGAGCACTAGATAATCATTTTTGTCCCCAGATCTACTCAATTTCATTTGTGGTGAAGAGAAAAATATTCTATAATACTACTAATTATGTTAAATTACAATTATCTATTCACATCTTAGAAAACTTGGTTCAGCAAGCAGTCCCTACCATTTACAAGAGCAGGTAGGCAAGTCTATGACATGAGAGAGCATCAGACAGAAAAGTGGCCAGACACAGGAGTGATTGAGTCAGGGGCCCTTGGCAATCTGAGACCCCAGTAGGCAGATTGCCACATGCTTAGAGAGTAGCATATGGAAGGGTGAGGGGGAACAAAACACACTGGACTTTTTCAATTATTTTACCAAGGTTTCTTAACATGTTCTCATCCTTAGTTGCATAATAAAATCACCTGGGTAGCTTTTGAAGAAAATACCAGTTTCTGTGTCCCATCTCACATCAATTAAATCAGGATCTTTGGAAGTGAGGCTCAGCCATCAGTATTTTTAAAAGCTCCTTGGGTGAACCAAAAGTACAACTCTGCTTAAGAACTCCTGAGCTCAGTTCTGGTCATGTTACCCTCAGAGACTTGTTCTTGACAGATTAAGTGCAACAAACAATAGCTACCACTAGAAAATTTGAAGAATTGTGTCTCATCTCTTTAGGTTGCAACTGGTTTGTTTCTTAGAAAAGGAAACTTTGACTTGGAGCTGCAGGTTTCAGGCTCTCTTAATCCTTCTAATATGAGGTTGGCTTTTTTCAACATTTTATCTGACTATACAGTACTTACATTTCATCCCTCTGAAAATATAAAATAGATCAATTTTTGACATATGCTTTCACCATTCAGCTTCCTAAGTATACTTTCTAGTATTTTCTGAAATCAAAACTAATAAGAGAGGATGCTGTTATATTTCCAAATTCACTAGTTAGACAAGTTATGGACTAAATAGTGGATACTACAGGGCAGAGGACGTATATATGAGACCTTAGGGTTGGTTTGGACTAACAGTGGAAATAGAACCAGATAAGTATAAGCCAGTGTCCAAGGGATGTGAAAAAAGTCTAAGGTCAAAAATTGTGCAAGTAGTTGTTTGGTGACAACAATCTAAGACAGAAGGATGAGGTACTGTAGCGGAAGAGCACAGGATGTAGAGAAAAACAATGGAGGATTTAGGAGTGTAATATTTGGAATCCAAATAGAAAGTTAATAATGGAAATAGTGTATATGCTTAGCAGATAACAAGCTACCAGGGCTACACAAAACAAATACTAGGTCCCAGGAATTATTTCTAGAAGAAAAGGGTTATTAAAATAGCCTTCAGAGTAGGCAAAGAGAGAGATTTGGGGTGCAGCAGCCATGTTAACTAGAAAAGGGCGTTGTCTGCAGTGGAGGAATCCAAAATTAGAATAAAATCCAGAGAACTGAAAAATACCACTAAAAACATAGCTTTGACCTTTCTGTAGGATTGGCCATTTATGCAGCACCCAGTGTAGAACCTAAAAATGCAATCTCTGGAGCCCACATATCTGAATTTGAATTCCAGAACTGCTATTTAGTTAGGGTAACTTAACTCCTCTTTGGCATATCCCTTATGAGGGAAAAAATAGACCTATCTTTTATTATTTTTACATAAATAAAGTTTTAAAACTTAAGAATATCTGAGGATTAAAGTGATATAAACACATAGTGCCCAATCTCCTTTTATCATCCTGAACATATCCCTAAGTCAGTTCCTTCTTTGGGGGTAAAGACCAAAAAAAAAAAAAACAAATAAGAAATCAAACTTTTTAAAAATTGCTACCAAGTCTGAGATTCCATAAGATAATGTCCAATTCAGGACTCTAAGGCACTAAAGACACTTTTGGTAGCTGTGGTCCTTTATGTAGGCAGGGTCTGTAGGGAGTACCTCTTCAGGTTTTATAATTTCTTGGGGAAAAAAATGAAGGCTCAGTCTTTAGTGTCTAACTTAATCAGAGATTTGTACACATGTTAAGAGTAAATATGTGAAGAATATTTTAGATAGAAGAATAATTCACTATTGTTATTTTGCTTAAACTAAAAACAAAAACAAAAAAATTGAGACACAATGGATAGGTGGTATAAAAAAGCCACCCAGAAAAATTTCATTCTAATCCTGGCATGGTAACTACCTACTATGAAACTGAACAGGTGATAGCCCTTTCTTTGAACTTCAATTTCCTCATTTGCAAAAGGAAGAGAGGTAATGTTATGCTAGATCTCAATTATCCTCCCCCAGGTCCAAAGTTTCATTTCCCTATACAGGAAATCACCTATCAATAAATTCTTATTTTATTCAAAAAGTTTAATTTTACAATATCTTCAATATCAGAAATGGCGGAGGCTCTTTCCATAATGAATATAAATCCTAGTGTTTGTCCATCAGTCACACTTAGTGATCAGAGCTATATACAGAACATTCTGTTCTCCAAACTCAAATAGCCTATTTCACCCTGTATAGAGCTACTTTGGGTGAGAAATTGTCATCCATTTCTCACAGGCACAGAGGCCTTTTCTCTAAAATTTTAGAATAAAATCTAGGGAATCTAGTCATATAATCCTGTATCATACATTTTTAAAACTTCATATTTTCCTGATGGCTCAACATCTCCACAAACAGGTTGTGAGTACCCATCCAGCTGACCAGGTACACCAGTATGACAAGGCTGGTCCCTGCCACAAGTTCCCCTTCTTGCCCTCCCCTAACTGTGACCTAGTGACATTCAAACTTACCAATGAAATCCCCTCACTCCTTTTGCTTGTGTACTCCACCCTGACCCCCAATAAAGGCACTTGCCCAGGGGTCCTCATTCTCTCTCTGCTCACTTGGAGTTCCTCCTATATGGCACCCTATGTGACATGCTACACCTCCCTCTTCTGGGACCTGTGAGTATAACAAATCTCTTTCACTTTCATAGCCTCTCTGTGGTGTTATTCCATGTCTGCACCAGACTGATCAAATAAAACCATTTTTAAGCAACATAATTATTCCTCATAACAGATTCCCCACTTTCCAGCATCATCAGGGAGCTCAGTCCAGCTGGTGAACATTCCCTTCCTTCACCCCTTTCCCATGGGTTCCTCTGTCTCCAGCCCACTACCACCATTCCATGGTGTGCAGTTTGCTGGTAGCCCAAAAGATAAGGGAAAGTGAGAGTGGCCACATTCACGAGCCTGGCTCCAAGTTTAATATCTACAGAATGTTTCACTCTGTATAAGATGATTCTTCCTTGCATGATTATTATAAATTATTATGCTAAATATTTTTTTTCTATCCTGGTTAGTGCCCAGGTCAGGAAAGCAAAATAAAAACCCTGGCCTGCCACATAAGACACAGGATGTAATCATTTACCCATTTATTTTTGTTAGAACACAATAATAATGAAATAGTCTTTTTTATCTCCTTTTGCATCATGCCATAAATGAACTGCAACAGTGCAAATTCCAAGGAGTCTTAGATAAACCTAGAAACATAATAAACAACGTATGATTTTAATACTTTAGTTGGTTAGATTGTGATTTTTTCTCCATTGCTAAAATACCATAATATTTAGGCAGAAGTTACTTCTGTTATTTTAATGTATTGACATTCTGAGTTCATTAAGAAAATGCTTTGTGCTCTGAAATCATGTTTTCATCAAAATTGAAAGCATAAATATAATAATATGAGAGCAAAACCTTGGGGCACGTTTAGATGTGAAGAGTTATTTAATAGCACATCAAAGTTCAGTGCTAACATGTTTTGTTTCCTTCTTCTATGAGAACTATGGAAGAAAAATAGGCAAGTAAACAATTGTTTATTTTTTAAAAAGAAAGAAGGGGGAAAGGGCTAGAAGTTCATTTTAGAAGGAATGCCATTTTAAATTGTTTGATCAGAAAAATTTCTTCAGCACTGGATATGTTTGTAGGTCATTCACATAGAATGAAGAATATACTATATTAACAATTCTGACCTATAAGACATTAATTCCTTACTTTAACATACCTTGTCTTAAGAAAAGCCACTGCTAGAAAGATGTTTTTTTAGCAAGCCATATTCTGTAGCCTTCATTTAATCTAATAAACTAGATTAACTCATTTATTCATTCAATGAACATTTATAAATCATCTGCTAATATGTGCCTGGCATTATCTTCTCTCTAACACTTTACTGATATATCATTTGGCTTCAAGCTGCTGACTGGGGCTAACCCAAATAACTGGAGATCAATGGATAAATCCAAATTTAAATCAGTAATTTAAAATGAGGTAAAAGACCAAGCATTTATACAGGCCTGTTAGCACTGTTCTTTCTAGATGGGCAAGTTTACAATCAGGTAGACCCCAAAATTTCTGCTGTTGCCTGTCAGAGTAACTCCTCCTATAGAATGTGGGACAGAGCTACATACACACTCTTTTAAGCTCAAATTGCTTCTTTAAAACCATATATTTGGGGAGGAAAACAGGGAATGATTCATCTACTTTAAATTACTTCTTCCACCCACCTGTAAAAATGCACAATTTTGCAAAATATTGCTCTATGATCTTTTCCTTTTCTCTTATTCTATAGCCATATGCACCCCTTTCTGATATGCTTTACTCCTATAGATTACTCCGCATTTCAATTGGGTCTTCATCCAGGAACCATTCCATTTTTGAAGGATGAATTTGTCAATTGCTATCCTGAACTATTACATGTTTATTTTATATTATATTTCTCAGATATTTTTAAATATCTATTTTATAAATGTGGTAACTGAGAATCAGAGGAACCATAGGACTAGCTCATTGACGTTAGTAAATTGCTGAAGGGAATCAGGATCAAAATATTCTTACCTAGAACTTAATGATTTCGCTTTACCTCTTGATACTTCTTCCACATTATGGTAGATATGTGAAAACCCACAGGGGAAAAAAAAAATGCTATCTAGAGATGAGAAAGAACCCAAAACCAAATGGCGATGAGTGAGTGTTCACTCTGTTCTAGCAGCATGAGCCATCCTAGGCCAGTGTACCTGCTGACTAGGAGTAAGATATCAAAGACCCCCTACCTTTTCTCAGCCTGCAGGATCATAAAATTGCTCCACAAGAGAGCCTTTGTTTCTTTTCAGGCATATTGGTTATTCTAATTCAGCCTCTTCAGGGGCTTTGGACAGGAGTCAATTCTCAATGTATTGAAGTTTTTAGAAACCTGAAAACCCCACTGGCAGTTTGATGATTTGGCAAGTTCTGAATGAGAACTGGCTCATTCCCGACAACTTACCAATCGTGTAAACTAACAGTACACTTTATGCTAAAAGCAGGACAATAAAAAATAAATGAGCAAATACATTACCAAGAGCAGATTCTGCTTACTGCAAATATGTGCTATGCTTACTACAAATATGTAAAAAGAAAGATTTACCACCACTTTGTATATTTTAGAAAATTCAAAGGAAATGTGATGATGCAAAATCAAATTTAACATTGCTTTGCTTTTGGCAATTTTAGTTATTCTCAAGTTATATCTTTAATTTTTTTAAAAATATGTTTTGGGCTAGAATTTTACATTTTACAATTTTCATATCAATGTACAGAGATGCTATTTATTGCCAATAAAGTGAAATAGGGAAAGATTCTTTAGTAATAAATATTGTAGTTACCCAAAGAAAGTGCAATTTAATTTATAAGTTGAGAATTTGTTTTATCTGTGAATTACTAATACTATTTTGCCGAGTTGATGCTACATTACAGATATAGGAATAATAAGAGACAGTTGAGCTAGATTAGCAAAGAAGTTTGGTTTTAGTTCTGGAGTAAGGCTACCTGGGTTTGAATCCCAGCCCTCCAACTGCCTGTTTAGAAGGCAATTCATTTGACCTTTTTAAACTTCAGTTTTACAGCTTGTAAAGTTGTAACGTGACAGTTCTTCTCTTGTAAGATTGTTGTGAGGATTTAATGAGGGTAATCCATGCAAAACCTTAAACCCAGCACTTCTTTAAGTATACACTACTATTAATTCCCAACAATTCTTGGTCAAGTTGTTTCTTTTAAAGATTCATCAATCAATATTATCATTCACCTACTAACTGGATAATGATTAAAGATATCCACTCTAAATAGGAGACAGTGTTAGTCTGAGTTTTTATTACTGTGATATGGTATCACAGATCATCTCCTGTTGTTTAGATTTCAGCAGAATATCACTCTGTTTCATTTTTTCTTATCAAGGAAGCTGACTAATAGTAAAAATAAATCTTACCCAAATACAGCAATTTATAATTGATTTCAATTAGGTGATTTGTAGTTTTAGATAAATTATAATGTATAGAAATGATAAAACTTTTAAAAATAAATATAGCAAATATTTTAAATCACTCATGTCTGTTCCATATCATGGTCAGTTAAGAAAAAGAAAGAAAAGGAAAGGAATAGGGCTTCCCTGATGGCGCAGTGGTTGAGAGTCCACCTGCCGATGCAGGGGACACGGGTTCATGCCCCGGTCCGGGAAGATCCCACATGCCGCGGAGCAGCTGGGCCCGTGAGCCATGGCCACTGAGCCTGCACGTCCGGGGCCTGTGCTCCGCAACGGGAGAGGCCACAACAGTGAGAGGCCCGCATACAGCAAAAAAAATGAGGAAAGGAATAATGGGGAAGAGAAGTGGGAGATTAAATTAAAAACAAAGAATGAGAGATTAAAGAGACAGGGAAAGAGAGAGAAATGGAAGGGAAAAAGTAGATGTAGAGGATCTTTGAGGGAGAACCATATTTGAGGAGAGAAAGATAAACACAGCCACCAGAAAAATCATAATGCTCTCAGGTACCCAAGCCAGGGCAGGTATATGGATAAAAGAGGATCTATTGGTCTTCTTACCCTGGTCCATCAAAGTAGCCAGGTTTCCTTCTCATGTCACCCATCATCTCCTAACTCTAGGCCAGATTCCTTCAATTTCCAAGTCTAGACATCTTTCTTGAGACTCCCTTGTTTCCTGTTTGCCAATTTGGCCAAAATTGCTCATTTGCTATCCATTGATGATCATCCATCAACCCCAGGAGCCAAACAAACCCTCTCCATCTTTTATTTCTTATAACCCTGAGTATTGTAACACTGTAAGCCACTCCACTGCTTCTGCCACCACCAGGTTGATAAACTGAACTTTAGAGAATGTCATACAATTATTCGCTTTTTCTCATCTACGCAACCCACTGAGAGCATTAGATTCCTACTGGGACCTTTCTGTCATCAGTGAATGCTTGTATGTGTGTGTAGATCATTAAAGTAAGATCACCCTCAATGACTGCATCTTTGTTTCTGAAAATGTCCTGCAGTACTAGAAATATAGTTCAAGACTTCTGGATTACACAGGCTTGAAATCAGATTGCTGGGAGGAGAAAATATGAAGAGTAAGCATATAAGAATAAACCTCCCTTAAGCTGGGAAAAATAGTCGACTTTACAACTGAACCTTGCAAATATTTTCTCCTGGTCTGTTGTTTGCCTTTTAACTTTGTTTACGGAGTTTTAAGGTATTCACAACCAGCCTTTGATTTTAGTATCAGAATGGTGCCATATTAGGGGTAAAAATAACCACAATCTTTCCAACTTGTTTGGTTTTAGAACAAACGGCCCACAGGCTTTCAGAGTTAGGTTTTACCACTCTCCACAGCCCAAAAGGACCCTGGCCTCTCTGAGATTGTAGGCATCAGTGATCAGGTTTTTAACAGCTTTTGCATAAAATCAAGCATGTAGAAGACTGAATTAGAAAGAGTCACACAGACATAGGAAACAAACTTATGGTTACCAAGTGGGAAGGGGGAGGAGGGATAAATTAGGTATTTGGGATTAACAGATACACACTACTATATATAAAATAGATAAACAAAAAGGACCTACTGGCACAGGGAACTATAGTCAATATCTTGTAATACCCTATAATGGAAAAGAATCTGAAAAAGAGTATGTATATATATACATATATATATATAAACTGAATCACTTTGCTGTGTACCTGAATCATTGTAAATCAACTATACATAATTTTTTTAAGAAAACAATAAAAAAAAGAGAAAATAAAGAAGAACAGGCATAGATTTTTGTCAATTCTTTTTTCCAAGTAAAATATTTTCTTTGTAAGGGTGCATATCTGTCATTTAACTCTCCTGTTCATTGGCATCCATTGCTCTAAAGACAAAATCTCAAATATATACTTATGGCCTCATAGGTCCTCCAGGATCTGGCCTCCCGCTGGCTTCCCAGGCCATCTCGATGATCCATACCCTTCTTTGTTCTTCACTTCTGCTCAAGATCTATGCACATACTGTACCTGCCACATGAAAATTCTTCCCTCCTTTTGCCACATTCTCTAGAGTCCAATTTAAATATCACTCTTCATAGAGCTAAAATATCAGTTACTCTAGACATCCCGGCCCAGATTAGACAGGCTCCCTTTATTATATGTTCTGATAGCACCATCTACTTTTCCTTCACAGAATTTAGCACAGTGTAGTATGTCTATGTGTGTACGTGAGATTATTTGATAACGATAAGCTCCATGAAGAAATAAATCAAGTCTGATATCTCCATTGTACTCTTTCTTTCTTGGGCACAATTCACATGTGGTAGATGCTAGAATATACTTTAACTAGAAGAGAAATATTACTATCACTTTCAATTCCTTTTAAAAGGTTATTTAGCACCAAACAGTAAATAAGGCAGTATTAGCAAAGAGAGAGTTTTAAAACTAAACTTCAAATAGCTTAATGAAAAATTCACTTCTGTTTTTTATCCTAACTAGAAAAAATCTGAATTATGTACTTGAAATTAATCTAAGATCTACCCTTTCTCTGCACTTAGAGACTGATTGTCCCAGATATAAGATACACTTCTTATGAAATTGGCTATAGTTGTCTGAAATGGCAGAGAAACCAGTTTTCATTAACAGAGGATCTTGCTTCCTAGTGATAAGACCCATGTAAAAAAGGGAACCTCTCAATTCCTAGCAGTAGGTAAAAATAGTTTGGACTTTCTATTGAAAGAAATTGAGCACATGTCTATTGTTTCCTTAGACTGTGCCCACCATATCCCTAGGCCTGTCTTATCTGCTCCTTGACAACAAAAGTTATAATTTGTGTTGATTTATTGATTGATTGATTTGTTTTTTGACTGTCAGTGAAATGTGATGGAGATTGGAGAACTGAGGTATTGAGCCTCAAGTGTGGATTTCTGCTGTAAAATTAAAGTTCTAGATTGAACATGATATTAGGAAGTAGTTAGTCATTTGCCAGTCTATAGTCCCCAAGAAAATGACAAAACATGTATATGATGTGATTTTTGAGCTACTACTACCCTGTGTCTTTTGTTTTTCTAGTATTATGAAGCAAACTGAACATTTGATGGTTTGAGCCAACTGGCACCACCTTACATGATGTAATTAAATTTTTATTGACATCCTATCTGTCATGGTCGAAGAGGTACAGACATCATAAAACTACAAGTAAACTCAGGAAAACTACACACACACACACACACACACACACACACACATTTGAAAATACAACAGGCCATTTGTGTTATATTTAGATATTGCTATACCCATGGAAAACAGAACATTAATCAAATAATCTATCTTTGCTACCCCAAAAATGTTGCTTTATGTTTGGGTTTAGCTGTATGTAGCATTTTCAGAAGATTGTTAATATCTTTAGATAATTACCAAAAACGGTGTGAAAGACGTCTGATATTGAAGCGTTTATAACACTCCTGTCTTAAATATCCAGACATAATATCTAACACAGTGCAAGTAGCTCAGCACTACTGGGGGCTAAAAAGGGTCAAGATAATAAGTAATTCTAAAATCTGTCCATACATCACATGAAACTGTCTATAATCTGTTTGGATGTTGCACCTTCATGAACAGATAATTATTTTTAATAGCAGTGGTTGCATGGGCTTTAGTGAGCTGACAACAGTGACAGTAGAGTGCTAGCAACCTGCCCTCAAATTTATATTATGGATTTCTTGAATGAGCGGTATTTTCCTCTTTGGGGATTTAGTATTATATTTTCTTCTTGTACTGACGCTATAGGTTTTGCTATAACTTGTGTTTCATATTCTGCATAAATCTGGTCATAAGAGGCTTCATAAAAAAAACAAACCAAAGAGAAGATGGTGGTTTAAGTAACATAAATATGAGATAATTTATTCAGGTCATTATAAATCCTCCTTTAAATAATTACAGGGTCACAACAGACTGTATATGCTGATTGTGGTTGATATTCATTCCTTTTTTGTCATCTCTGTGTTCTCATGATATGTCTTTGGATCTAAAGCCTGAAGTAGGTTGAAATGTCTAAAATGATGTACATTCAAGAATCCATATTCTTATCGGTAAATGCACAGAAAATCTGACTGCATACCTTCCTCTGTGCTATGGTAAGGAAGGTGAAAGCATCTCAGAGGAAATACTGCAAAGGGTTGTATCCTGCAGCTACTTGAAAGTCCATACACTTCTTTCTTCAAACAGCAAAGCTGCAGCAAAGACAGGGATACACATTCAAGTCATCTGCATCTTCTCGGAAACTGTGCCATAAACAAAGAGATGTCTTTATGTACCTGCTCAACACTAGGAAATCCACTTTACTTTGATGTTTACCTATGATGTGGGAGTTAGCAAGTTTTTACTCTAGTGAATCAGACTTTGCTTGGGCATCATTATAATATCCTCTGAGAGAGCCCCTATACACCCTATGCTGTCATCATACAGAAAAAAGCTAGAAACTTGTGAGAAGTAACGATTGATTGAATTCTTTCAAAGCTGGACTCCCAAGAAATTAGAACAGGAAAGGAAGTAATCATTTGAAGAGACTAAGTGTATAAAGTAATGCCCCTGATCTCTCTTGGGAGCAATGAGAGACTATAAGTTCAAGACGGTTAGTCCAAAACCTGGAACTGTGATTGGCAATGTGAATATAGAGGTGGATTGGCCTGGTTTCACAAGAATAAATAGAATTCAATTCAAATACTATTCTAGCTGAGAGCTGGTGGATATGTAGATATTAACTTCATAAATGAGGTTGGAAAGGCTGGAAAAGCATCCAAGCAATTCAAACAGCATGGATAAAAGCCTGAAGTGAAAAAGAATTCTCAGTTGTTTGTGAATAGAAAATTTATTTTATTTTGAATGGCTCTGGCCCTTAAGCAAAATTCTGTAAAAGGAGTTTGAATTTGCTCTATGTGTTTTTGTTTTCTTTCCCTCCATTTCAGTATGTTTGACGTTAGGAGTTTACCATGCTATCCTTTCCATGAATAATCACAATTAAAAGGAGGACTTCTACCTAAAGGCATTGTATAGTCCACAAAAGACTGCCTTATTGATGGAGATATGTCATGCATTGAGGACTTGGCGGGGTATAAGGAGAATCAGGTATCGTTTTGGATGCTAGAATCTTACTGAGTTTTTACAGGACATATTTAGAAAGGCCTACTCCTCTTTATTACAGGAAAACCAGATGAATTTGGGATATAGCACACAAGTTATCAGTTGCGAAACTATTGATGCAGAGGTGGCATCTTCTTCATACACATAGGTCATGGTGTTTGTCGTTCAATGTCCACAAGTAAAAAATACTTTTAATTTTCCCATCATGTCACTACTGTGAAGTGAGTAGTTGGCAGGCTCTGAGGGAAAGAGACTGGAGAGGTTATATTTTGCTCTCTGCCTTATCAGGGTGGCTACAGGTTGACCTCAGAGTCAGACTGACTGCTTTTTGGTGCCTTCTAATTCACTCCCATCAAAGCAAAAACCTAGGGAAGCCAGTCATCTGAGAAAAGAACATAGAAGGCCTTACTTGTCTGTGTATAGCTAGGGAACAACTAATTGTTTAGCAATGTCTATCAATACAATGAACATGGTCTTCACAAAAATGTAATCAGATAATTGATAACTTTTAGCACCTACTATTTGCAAGGCTGACTACTATGCCCTGTGGAGAATAAAAAGACACATAAACATGCCTTATTCTCAAGAAGATTGACACCTACTGGGGGAAATGGTACACATTTATACTAACCAAATAATAATAGAAGGTGACATGTGACAAAAGCTAAATTAATCAATGGCCTAGAAAATAAGCACAGTGAGTAAACATTGATTATTAAGTATAGAACATAAAAATAATTCTATCCAGAACATGCTTACAACATTTATATTTCATTTAATTCTAAATGATCATTTAACCTTCTCAAATTTGTATTTAGTCTGCATCTCAGAGCATGAATATCACATATTTTAAAATATGCTGGTACATGACTATAATGAAACAAACTCTAACATTTCTAAAAGTTAAAGTGTACTTACAAAACATTTATTTATTAAATATTGAATCCTGTGATCCCATAAACATATTTGAATATTACAAAATAAAACAGAAAATAAGCCTAATGCTATGCTGCAAAGAATGAGGAGGAAAGAGGCTAAACATATTCAATACCATAAAGAGAAAAAGAAAGAAAAGACAGGTAAAATGCTAGCAGAAGTCTTCCTGATGACAAATACAGAAATCTTCTAATGAAATTTTGCCACAGCTAGAATTTCAGCAAATAAATGAGCATGGAATTGAGAATTACGTTGCTGAGCAGAAGTTAGAGCACTAAACTATTAACTGTTTTTGGACAAAGATGAAAAAATTTTAAAGTGATCATTAAAAAGAATAAAGTAAAATTTAAACTATTATGTTTAAACATTTAAATTAAGGGTTACAGTTAAAAGATGATAAAATATTTAAGAATATAATGCTATAGCAGTGAAAATCAATACTCTGAAGAATAGCAAGATGCATTCAGAAGATGTCAAAAATAAGCAACTAAAATAACACTAATTACAGGGTAACCTGTGTTATAATTTTTTCAATATTTTTTAGAAAAATAACTAATAAATGTAATTTTTCTATAAAAACACAGAAAGTGTCATACTGATGTGCCCTCATATATCCACCTCTAGAGTATGATTTTCTTGAAAGCAAGGATCTTTCATTATTCATTATTTGTATCTTTACCTCTCATCATAACTGAGGCATAATTGAAAATATTCTTGCTATTATTATGAACACTGTTGGAAACAGAAGACTGGCTAGTTTTCCTTTCTGAAATCAACATTTTGGATCTTGCATATCCCAATTCCTCTTGATTGATATTCTTTTAAATTCTATTTATTATTTCTCCTTATTTCATTTTTTTAGGAAAATAGAAACTAATTAACCCTTTCCACAAATTAGCATTCCCATTTTAGTTGGTCAACTTGCCTTTGAAATTCACATTCATTCTACTCTTTAGAGATTAGGCTTATTCTTCTTAGAGGTTTTTGTTTTGTTTTGCTTTGTTTTTAATATAACTTTCATTAGTCTTATTCTAACCTAAAGATCCCTTATCATTTATCTACAACCATATAGCAACCTCTTCTCCACTCCAGTTCCTTTTATTTACCCTTCTCTGGTACTACTTTGTTACCAAGATAATCTGGGCAAAATAGTTAAAATACAAACATTTTAATAAAATGTAGGGCATAAATTTTTTTGATCCAATATTCTCCTTGATTATTCCCAAATGTTATTGGGGAATTACACATGTCAAGGTATACCATGAATAAAAAGTGAAATGTGAATCTGGTTTTAAAAATTGTGTGATCAAAAGATTATGAAAGCATAAAAAAGGAAGAATTTAGAAAGCTTCATGGGGAAGTGGGCACTCAATGGAGCTTTTGGTTGATGGAAGTGGTATGCTTGATGTTTAAAGTTTTAGTTTTGTAAAGTGGAGATGATAATACCTACATCATAGACTTATTCTGAGGATTAAATAAAATAATATCTGTGGAATACTTAGCTCACTGCCTAGCCCACTGGTCTTTAAGACAGTGCCTGGCACATTCATGGCAGCTATGGGATAATTACGTTTGTGGTGATGGTAAAGGCAATGGTCAGATTTGAGAAAGAGTATTCCATATCCATGTGAAAACCTAAGAAAACATTTTGAAGGCAAGAAAGTGTTCAGGTTAAGGAACAGAGAATATTCTGTTGCAACTAGAACACATTATAGAACAAACTTATTCAATAGATTAGAATTTTCCCCTGCATAGACTTTAACTACCACCATAATTAGTAAACTAATAACATCATGTTATAATGCTTCCTAAATGGTATAATTGATAAAAGATAAATAAATATAGAAAGAAAAGAAAAGTTAATGGAACCATACTTAAATTTCTAACAAAATAGCCGTGTAAATATCTTGGATTCCAGTCCACAGACAACCATTTATTTTCTTCATAAATCAGTTAAGAATTATTTATCCAACCTGTTAAGTTACAAACACCACTGTATATGCAGGAAGGTGTTCACTGTGATCCAGAAGAAATTGTGCGTCTATACGTGTGTGTGCATACATAAAATGGGGATAATAACAACCACTTCATACGTTTATTGTAAAGACTAAATATGTTAAAATACAAAGTGCTCAGAACAGTGTCAGAAACAGTAATTTTTTCAAGAAACGTTTGCTGTTATTTATAGTGGCATATTAAATGTTGATTCAGTAGATCCCAAACTTTCACATGCTAATATAAAAATAAGCAACTGCATAGATTTTTATTGAAATATTTTCAATTATTTCATGATCTGTTGGTATCACAGACAGAATTTTAGCTTTGTTTGCCATGTTGTGGGTATTTCTATATTTGGCTTCATTGAGACATGATCTTTGCCTATTTCAACCCCACATACCCTTCAAGGTGCATCTAAAAGCTACCTTTTCCATAAAGTTTTCTATGTTTCCAACCCTAACATCCATCTCAACCACTATCAGTAAGCACAATGTCATTCCTACCCCACTGAAATAAAAACTTATTCACTCAACAGTCTCATTCAGTTTTCTTTTCCATTTTTTCTCCGAGCTTCATTAGAAAATTCCTTGAGGTCAAGGATCATCACATATCTCACCTTTGTATGTCTTATATTAATGAGCAAACTTTGTATACTAAAGGTGCTCAATAAGACTTTTATGCCTAGTATAATTAACACAATTGACATTGAGGAATAGTAACTGAAACAATAACAACCAAATTAAATTTTCACTGGCAGGGAGCAGGTTTTAATAAGAAAAAAACATAATAGACCATCTGTTATGGTCTGAATTGTGTCCCCCTCAGAATCCTAACCCTCCGTATCTCAGAATGTAATCTTATTTGTTGTTAAGGGCCTTTGAAGAGGTAATTAGGTTAAATGAGGTCATATGAGTGGACTCTGATCCAATATGACTGTTGTCCTTGTAAGTGAAGGAGATACCAGGCGTTTGTGCCCACAGAGGGACAACCATGTGAGGCCAAAGCAGCTAGGGGGCATATCTATAAGCCAAGGAGAGAGGCCTCAGAGGAGACCAATCCTGCCAGCACCTTGATCCTAGACCTCCAACCTCCAGAACTGTGAGACAATAAACTTCTGTTGTTTAAACCATCCAGTCTATGAATAAACCATCTATATCATCTTTTCATTAGATCCACAAAATTAGTCAGTGTGCTTAAATGAAAGAGATTGAATAAATAAAGCTTACAAAAAGAATTTTATGTAGCCTTACTTTTATAGGTTGAATTATGCCCCCCTTCCCTAATTCATATGTTGAAGTCCTAACCCTCAGTACCTCAGAATGTGACCTTATTTGGAAATACAGTCACTGCAGATGTCATGAGTTAAGATGTTGTACCAGAATAGGGTGGTCCTCTAATCCAAAATGACTGGCATAAGAGTTGGGATGTAGATATTCCTTTGCCCCCACTTTAAACCTCCTATCTTGCTTTAATACCACTGAAAGTGTACTTTGAGAACTAACTGGTAAATATGGTTTAAAGAAATAAGAAAAAGAGGAAAAGCAAAATCCACTGGTCACATGCCTTTGTACTGGCTTTTGCTGAGCATTTTCAAAGGGCACAATTGCAACTGGTTGTGAAAAATTTCCATAATAATTCAGCCTAATCTTAGGAGAGGCATTTGCCTACTCATTGACAGAACATTGAACTAATGGGTGAATAAGTAAATGCCTAACTATAAAATGTGTTTATGGAATCAGGCTAGCTAACCATGACCATCAGAAAATATTTGGACTTTCTCTCTGAGAATCAGGAGTTTTTATATGTTCTACCCACACCCTGCAAAAAGATCCTTGGCTCCCTTACAAGAAGACCTGGGAGTGTGTTTCCATAGTCAAATGCTTTCTGTAATATTTTTGGAAAAATAAATTATATTCTTTTTCCTTAAAGAAGGCCTTCAAAATTGTATAAGCTTCTGAATCCACCTCTGTCTCTGACAGCAATATTCACACTCCCTGTCAAGAGTGTGGGCTTGGAATTTCCTGATTGTACCTTCAGGCGCAGCTCCTAACTGGGCTAAGCTAAATTTGCCCCATTAAATGCTGATGGGCTCACTCATGGGTGGCAGAGAGCTAAAAGAAGTGCCAGTTTTTCAAGCAGTGCCCCAGAAATTGACAGTGGACTCCATATGATGCCATTAAAAGTTGTTTCACAACAAGGCCAAATACTCTTTCCATTAAACTGGTCACACTTCAGCTAAATAAGGAAGGATATGTCAGAGAAGTCCAGTTGAGGATAGGGAGGTAGATTGGGGGAGAGAGGGAGAGAATTTTGAAAGTAAGTAAATGATATGGGGTAAAACTTTTTTTACAGGGAGAAATCAATTGATGAACTGAAAATAAAGCTTATCTTAGGGCTTCCCTGGTGGCGCAGTGGTTGAGAGTCCACCTGCCGATGCAGGGGACATGGGTTAGTGCCCCGGTCTGGGAAGATCCCACATGCCACGGAGCGGCTGGGCCCGTGAGCCATGGCCGCTGAGCCTGCGCGTCCAGAGCCTGTGCTCCGCAACGGGAGAGGCCACAACAGTGAGAGGCCCGCGTACCGCAAAAAAAAAAAAAAAGTTTACCTTAGAGAAATCATAATTGGCATTTAAAACTTAATTGTCTTTTAAAATGTATTCCCTTCCTGAAAAGCTTAAAGAATTAATTTCAAAGCATGTTGGAAAGATAGGAAAACTAAAGAATAAAAATATTCTCAACATGAGTGACACGGAGTAAAGGAGAGGCAATGACGAAAGAAAAACTTTGAATTCCCATTTTGATCCTCATGTTCCTAAAGTCAAGTGGAACTGTTAAAAGTTAAAAAAAAACTTTATCTTATTTGATTTTCCTTTTTTTCATTTCAATATGTTATACAAAAGGTTGAAAAGTGCCCTATTTTTTAAAATGTCACCAATTGTCCTACTATCAGAAAACCATTATCTGCCGACCTAACATCTAAAGGTGATAAATAATCTGCCATCAGTGTGATAAATTAGTTCTTGTTAATCTAGGTATGGTAGTTACTGAGTGTTTATGGATTGTTGCTGAACTTCAACCAAACGCTTATGAGAACATGTTTTAATTAAACCTAACACCAGGGTTTAATTACTGATACATTTTAATTTAAAAAATTTAAAACTCACAATAAAAATCTGGAAAATTCTACACACAGCGAAAGCATTCCACTATAATCAGTAGGTCTTGGACTATGAATATCAAGTTGAAAAATCATTTTAAAAATGTTTCTAAACCCCTCTCCCACCCCAAATCCAGAAAACTATATTTGCTTTTCTGTTCTTTCTCAATTTTCATAAAGGAATATAATGACATTAGACAATGCATCTTTCCTTAAATATTTAATACCATGTCTTTCAAAGTAGTCTTTGGGGATAAATCTATTTTTCTTGATTCTGAAGCATATTTTTTCTGATGAATCATTGTAGCTTAAACTGAGTATTAGCTGTAATATTTAAGTGTCCATAATTCCCAAAAGAAGTTCCCAGAACTCCTTAGGATATGATCTAATTTGACAGTCACTCAGAAATTCATCTTTATGAGCGGTAACTCTCCTGCACTGAACAATAAAATAGTCTATTGGATTCATTGCTTTTGATTTTATAAACTGAAAAGAAAGTCTGTCTTAAGCTACATAATTAAAATAATCATTTTTCAATAGTATGCTAACTAGTATGGAAGATAAGTACACCAAATTCTTCAGATAATGCCTGATATTAATGAGAAATCTAATAACAGATTTATTTAAATCTCAGTTTGTGTGCAACAAGATAGATTCCAGTATGAAAAGATGCCCTTACATATACAATAAAGAAATCAAAATGTTTCCTTTCAATGGGTTGCAGTTTTCTTTGTTTCTGTCAGGAATAACTGATAATCAGCAGAATGCCAGAAGAAGGGCTCAATTTTCAGGAAGTTGCACCTGTGATTTCAGCTGCTGTGGGTCAATGGTGGATACTCAAGCTGAAATTGTAGAAGCTATAAAACTGTTGACAGAAGAAATCAATTTTATTGCCCTCACATTCCAGAGTGAGCACATCAGGAATAGGGTTAACCAATTGCATACCAATCTGTAGACAGCGCTACCAGATGGAGCCATAATATTTTGATACTCCTTTAACATTTTGTTGTTAATTTTTATTTGAATAATAATAGTTGCCTTTTATTGAGTACTTACTGTGTGTCAGGCATCATAATAAAGGTTTACACATTATTTATAGTTCACAGATGGAGAAAGTGAAACTTCCAGGAGATAAATCATCTGCCCAAAACCTCAAGCCCCTTCCCCATCTACACAATGATTTTAATTGGCATGTTAGATTGGAAAACACATTACACTATTATCCTTCTCCACATAAGATGGTCCCTGAACCAAGCAGCAGGACTAGGGAGCTTGTAAATCTTGGATACCACATTAGATCTACTGGATCAAACTTTCATTTTAACAAGTTCCTCACATGAGTCATATGCACCTTCAATTCGCAAAGCACTACACAATGCTCTATTTTATTGAAAAAAAATTCAAGAGACCCTTATGAATATCATTTATCTTGCCAGTGAATTAAAATCAGTGACTTACTTGTAAACATTTACAAAAGTTCTCAGCAGTCATCCTTTCAGGTGTATAAGTAATGTATAAACTAAGGGAAAGTGCTTGAGGAAAGAAGCATGTTAGAGAACATTGCTAGGAAGTACAGCACATCAGATTTATTCTAATCTAAACTCAAAGATGTTTCATAATTTAATGTCCAAATCTCAACAGTATGCATTTTCCAGCAGAAATAACAGTCATATACTTTATTTATTTTTTTTTTAATTAATTAATTAATTTATTTTTGGCTGCGTTGGATCTTCATTGCTGTGCACGGGCTTTCTCTAGTTGCAGTGAGTAGGGGCTACACTTTGTTGTGGTGCGAGGTCTTCTCACTGCAGTGGCTTCTCTTGTTGCGGAGCATGGGCTCTAGGCACATGGGCTTCAATGGGTGTGGTGTGCGGGCTCAGTAGTTGTGGCTTGCAGGCTCTAGAGTGCAGGCTCAGTAGTTGTGGCGCACAGGCTTAGTTGCTCCGCAGCATGTGGGATCTTCCGGGACCAGGGATTGAACCTGTGTCTCCTGCATTGACAGGCGGATTCTTAACCACTGAGCCACCAAGGAAGTCCCCATATGCTTTATTTAAAAATCAGCTAAATTTATTCATCTTTTGTTTATCCATTCATCCATTCAACAAGTATTTGCTGAATGCATATAAGTCTGGGTCCCAGATTTTGCTAGCATCAGAATCACCTGGAGGGCTTGTTAAAATGCAACTTGCTAGGCCCCACCCCCAGAGTTTCTGACTCAGTACCTTTCTAACAAGTACCCAGGTGATGCTGATGCTGCTAGTCCAGAGCCTACACTTTGAAGATGATAGGCATTGTACTAGGTATTTGGAAGATTATAATGAAATAGATACTATTTCTTTCCTCTAGAAATCTACACTCACGTTGGGCAGCTACAGTGACTACACAAAAATGTGTAAGGTAGAAAGTGGTAATCAAAAAGGAGTTACAGAATAAGTACTACCAGTATTCAAACCATGGATGGATACATTATTTCAGATGAAAGACTGAAGTGGAATTTGGGGAGAAGTTGATGTTGTGCTTGCAAAAAAAACTGTGGTAGAATTTGTTCTACTAGAATGTTATGGGAAAAATATTCTTGGAGTAAAGAATTATTGAATATTCTAAACTAAGATAGAGAAATATAAGAAGATATAATACAGCCAATAGTTGGTTGATCCATCACAGTTTTTGAGAATGGGAAAAAAGAAAATAAAATTGGAAAAATAGGTTACGAAGAGTGAAGGTTGAAACTAAGTGCACTGGACATTTATTCTAATAAATGGAGTGATAGTTAATATTTTAAAAGAATAGAAATATAATCATTTATGTGTTTTAGGAAGTTTAATCTATAAACTTGCCTTAATTCCTACAGCTAATATGTCCCAGAAGTAGAATTCTAAACACTGGTTTTTCTGACCCCAAAATTTTCACTTTCCATTCCCTCATTTTCCAGATGTTTTAGGGAAAAGGCAAAAAATGTGGTAAAATGATAACTAAATGTAGCAAGTTCAAGGGCAGGATGGATAGAAATGATAGATAGATGGATAGATAAAGAAGATACAGGAGATTAAGTATGTTTCTAAACAGAAGGAGAGACTGAAAAGGAAAAGATTAGGAGAGAAACATGATGAGGTGTAGTATTGAAAAAGGCAGGAAAGAAGGTCAGCAGCGCTAGTGGCTGTCTGAGCTGTGGAAAGGAGGTAGCTTATTCTCCCGCTGTAATGGCGGGAAAGCAGAAATCAATGCACGAAGATACAGGTCATCTTTACCATGTAGCAGATAGAGGTGAAAAAGGTACATAGGATTTGCAATAAGATTATTTATCTGAACTGGTCTCCTATTCCTAACAAAGTACAACAGGTGGGTATTTGGAAGGGATAAAGAGGAAAGTGTAAAGATTAAAAGATTGAGGAATTTAGAGAATTTAAAATAGAGATGTTTCCAACCAGAAACTGGAGACCAACCAGAACTTAGTTGTGTGTTTTTTTTTAACTCCAAACAAGAAATTGTGTTCTCATAATTCAAGTATTAAAGTATCACCTTCTAAAATACCACATTTCCATACCCATCACCCCATCTCCCTGCTTTCCATCACCCTGTTTTATCACACTCTGTATTTAAAAGTATCTTGTTTATTCACTTGTTTGTGTCCTATCTCTCCACCATCACTAATTTATATAATCCAGGAATGTAGATACTTTGTCTATCTTTCCCAGCACATACCCTCAGTGCCTAAAACAATGTTTGGTACATGCTAGGAACCCAAACAAACAATACTTGTTAAATGAATAAATGTTATTTTATGAATTTGCCACATAACTGAGAAATAAAGCATTCTCAAAAGTTGGAGATTGGGATAACACAGGACTAGAGAGTTGTAGAGAGTGTAATTAACGCAAAAAATTGGATATTTAGAATATAAGAGATATATCATAGAATTGCCTGCTTATGGGGCAGATTCAATCAGATAAGAGATGCTAGAAGAGTACAGATATGGAAGTTATTTTTAGAGCAGTAGTTCTCCAAGTGTAGTCCAGAGCAAGCAAGATCAGCATAACTTGGGCACTTGTTGGAAATTCAGATTATCAGCCGCACCTGAGGACTGCTGGTCCATATAGTTTAACAAGCCTTGCAGGTGATCCGCTGCAAGGTAAAGTTTGAGAACCATGGCTTTAGCTGTGAGGATAGTGCCTAATGATAAAATTACACTTAAAAGAAATTGTTTTACATAGATCATGAATAATATAAAAAAAAATTACACTTAAAAGAAATTGTTTTACAGATATCAGGAATAATATTCTATGCAAAGCATATATTTCACAATTCTCCCTCTGCTGAAGGTACTCAGGACAAAACTAGATGACTATGTGTTTACTTTGTTGAAGGCAGAATTCACGCATCTATAAAGTAGAGCTCAAAGCGTATCGTTATTGACCCAATCTTGAAAGTCAGTGATTATCAGACCTTTCACTCTACATTTAGCCCACTGTAGATAAATCCTTAAAATGGAATTTCATCAAATCTGCTCTTTTTATTACAAAATAATTCATTGCTCTGCAAATTGCCGTTGTCTCCGTTAGCTAAGAACTCACAACTGAGAAGTTGAATTAAACTCGTTTTACTGTATTTGCATGGAGATAAAATTGTCACAGACATCATTTATCTCTATATATTATCTGGTTCTTTTCAAGGAAAATTTGTGCAGTGTCTCTAATTTTTTCACTTGAAAATTACCAGAACAAAAAAACCCTGTAATGTTCCATGAGAAAAGAAGAAATGGAACTAAATGAGCACAGAAATATCAACCTAATACCTGGAAATCAGAAATACATTCCCTAACAAGTATTGGAAGTTTGATTAGGCTCCCCTGCCCATGAAGTATGGCTTTGCTGTCCAAAAAAAATGTCTGTTTAAGATTCTTAACAGCTTTCCAAATGATCTACATTGCCACCACAGATGAAATGCCTCTGCCAGCCACATCAGGTTGATTGGGACAAACCATAAACAAGTGCCAAACTGCATTCCCTAATGGATTCTCTTAGCAGAGAAATCCAGAGAGAGCAGCAAATTGAAAATTAAATTGGTGCCATAACTGAGGCAGATAACTAGGGGGATGCGACTAGAGGTTGGAAGTGTCAGATAGGGGTAGAAACAGGTAACTGTTCTAATGAATGATCTTAAAGGAGATAGACTCAGACTGGTCATAGATCACTGGCCAAAAACTTGACAGAAAAAGCTTCATTTAGTGTAAATAGTTGGGACAAGTAGATAGTTTGATTTAGTTTCACAGTTAGATACTTTTAATCAGGTTGTTATGTCAACTTTGCTTATGGGCAAAATTATATGCTCCTAAAAATCTATGGTTGTAGTAGCTCAGATTTACAAAAAATAAGCAATCCAAAGTATCTGAGACTTCCTGTCTCTGTCTTTGAGGAAAGAATTACTTCCTCATGTTTTGATTGGAGATAATCGGATTGACTCTCACAAGAGAGGATTTGAGTTCACCAGAGATGGTACCATTGTCGTCTAGGATGTGTCAAAAAATTTAAAACAATAAGGCCTTCAGAATATGCTGGCCTGAACTGAAGAGGGGGTAAAAATGTAAGATGCACTGTTGTGTACTCTGGTGTCTGCTACATAAACCTGGCTTTAGCATACCTTTGTTAGAAGGTTTAATAGATATTGATTATAACCTTATGATTCCACCAATGTTGTATCTGTGATAGATCATTTAGCTATGTAGTAGGCTGAAAAACAATATATTCTATATAAGCATTCCACACTTTTTAAAGTGATTATTTGTTCATCACTGTCACCAACCATGAGGTTTGCAATGTACTTAGAATGCTCTGTGTCCTACACCCACACAAAATGGGGTTCCTCCCTAAATTTTTTTAATCAGTACACCTATCTATAATAAAAATATGCAATTCTCTTTCCAGAATAGTTTTCTTCAAAGAGCATCTACCCCTTCAAATTCATCTCTCAAAAAACTAAAAGCATCTAAAACTTGGTGTTAAATGCTAATATTCTGTTGCCTTTATAGGACATTCTTCACATGTTAAAGCCATAACTATTATGAAAACATGTAGTTCTGTTTGCCTATTCTAGGATGGAGAGAGAAGGAAGATCTAGTGCTGCATTTGTCTGGTGGGCTTACAATGGCCACAGATGTTGATGCTAATAACAGTATGGCATGGTTAGTCATTTAAATGAACTAACAAGAATATGTATTTCTTGGGCTTCCCTGGTGGCACAGTGGTTGAGAGTCCGCCTGCCGATGCAGGGGACACGGGTTCGTGCCCCGGTCCAGGAAAATCCCACATGCCGCGGAGCGGCTGGGTCCGTGAGCCATGGCCGCTGAGCCTGCGCGTCTGGAGCCTGTGCTCCACAACGGGAGAGGCCACAACAGTGAGAGGCCCGCATACCACAAAAAAAAAAAAAAGAATATGTATTGCTTTACCAAGTAAAATTAAGTGCAATTTTATAGTGATATAATGATTGAACATTTTTCCTGCTTTCTCTAATGTTCTTTCTCTTTCAAGCTTGAGCAATTAACCAGAATCTTTTGAATAACACTGTCTTTTTTGTTGATAAAGTATTCCTGAAATAAATAAAATTTCTGGAATCCTAAGTATCCATAGCAACTGAGTTTGAACTTGTCAGTCTAATCATTTTGTTTCTTTTTTAGATAATTTTTTCCTTATCCCAAAAGTAATGTATATACTTCTTTGGAAATTTAGAGGCAAAGCATATAGAAATGAACTGTTAATATTTTAATGAAAAATGAATAAAATATTCATAGTCCTTTATAGAGAGAAAACACTTGCTTAATCACCTCTGTCCTGGCACTCACTGCTGATTAGCTTGGAGACTGCTGGGAAGGGATATGTTTATTAGGCTGAAAAACTGAGTTGGACAGCAGATAATGTGTCTGGTTATTAAAAATCAAACTTTAATGCATAGGTTGCAAAGTCCTCTTATTTGCATTGTCATACAGCATTAGACAATATCTACAAAGTTTCCCAGACAAATTAGTAGTCAGATGTAGAGTTTATAATTTCTGATAACAGGGAACTCTAGGTAGATAAATCATTACAAATTGCTCATTTCTAAATTACACTATATTTTATAAAAGTTAAAAGATTGGCCATTTCAAAAAGAAGATCACAAGCAAATATGGATCTAGCATAAGCAGCTGTGTTAGTACACACACAAGAAGTGTGATAATGTTTTTGAGTTACATTCTGGAGAAAGTATATCAAGAATGCCATGGCAGTTGACACAGGTTAAAAAGGATAGATACAGGGCAGAAGATCAGTCATGCTTCAATACCTTCTCTCTTGTCTTTATTATCTGTTTCTGCTCTAACTTAACGTACCTGGATTTTGATATAGTACTTAGAAACTTGGAGTAGGATTTCCCCAGTGTGTCATGACTTCTATATTTGCTTGGGGAGGAGAGGGAAGGAAATGAATACTGTGCGCATCCAAATATATGCTCAACATTTAAATACTATAGCAGCACAAAGCAGCTGCTCAGTGAAAATTCTTGAAGGATTAGTTGCTAATTTTTTTCTTCTACTTACTTTGGGATTATTTGGCTCTTCTCTTTCTGGCCAACAGAGAAGCTTAGAGCATTGATTTTACATCTTTCATATTCTCTGCTATAAGGAGTTGGACTTTAATTTCTACCAACAATGTTTTCTCTGTAAAATTTTTGCACATATTTCCTTAGGTTTCCTCTTAAGCAGTTGGTATTTTTCTTATGTTACTATCTTTTAACATTTCATGCTTAAACTTTTTTTTTGCTGGGAAAACAACTTTCAATTTGATTACATACCCCAATATTTTATTCCTCTTGCTATAATTCTAGAAAGAATCTTCTAATATTCATAAGCAATGGTGAATTTTAAGTAAAAGAGCAGATCTCCTCCTAATAGAAGAAAAAAATGTTTGTAAGCCCTATAGAAAAATAACTTTTCATGTAAATGTTTCCCTATTGAAAGAATTATTAAACAACCAAGGAAAAAATACTCATAACTAATAACTACATCCCCCTTTAGCATAACTGGACTTCCTCAACCTATTCATAAAAATGACAGCACATTTCTAATAATAATTCAAATTTCTCTAGTTCTTACCCCTGCCTAATACTATTAGAATTTCAGCAACTTGAAAATGGGTCATGCCACGTTCCCTCCCCCAGCTCAGTTTTTCTGCAGGTGACCAAAAAGTCTCACAATTAATACACAATACAGCTGTTTCCTGCTAGGTGCTTCCATTACTCTTGCAAGTTGTGCCACAATCCTGCAAGGATAGCTGCTGCTCACCAGATACCACCAGAGACACAGAAGATTTTGTGTGCAGGGAGATGTTGTGCTCAGTCTTGGGAGAACTCCTCTCTGACTTGTGTTTTCCACTCTGCTAAGAGGATCTCAAAACTCATGCTTACGCATCAAAATTTTTGGAAAGCTTTAGTTACAATGCCTCTGCACTTTATAGGACTCAACTGGAGTTGAGTCAGAAGACAAATCTAAGTAACAGAAACTACAACATTCCCAATTTATTATTGATAAAGATAGATCTTAATAATTACCTAAATTTCCCTAATACTTTTCCAATAGCATAGACAGATTTTACATAAATGTGTATGATATGATACAAGCTCTGTGCATGCGTGTGTGTGTGTGTATCAGACAAGGTATCTCATGAGACCAACATAAGCAGATTTTTTTAAAAAACAACAAATTTGTATTGTTATCCAAAAGTTCATATAAGTAGAAAGAAAAGTTTTCAACTTAGGCAAAAATTTAAATACACGCACATACACACACATACAAAACAGATGTTCTTATGAAAAGAGAGATTCAGTTGTCAGTTGTATTCCATAGTTGAAAGATATTGATATGACTTTCATCTCACAATTTCCCTCAAACTGATGTCTGAAGTCCGAGCATTTAGATTCATTTGTCCTAAGGTTTTACAGCTCATGTTGCATTGCATATGAAATGATTGATTAGGAGCACCCTAAGCTACTGTGACCAGGAAGAATATTTTAAAGACTTACAGAGGAAGAGTGATATCAGCCATATGTTAGCTCAAAGAGGGATTCTTCTGCTCTGCAAAGCTGAGTCAGAAGATATTCTCCCTGCAAGGTGGTAGAACACAATGCTATCTAAGGCCACAGCATGGGCAAAATGCAGAGGCAGCAACCAGGGATGGCCCAGGGCTTAGATCAAATGAAAAGACAGCACTCTTTACATATACATAAATGGAGATAAAAGTCAACTCTGTGAAACATGCGGCAGGCATTTTTCAGAGTAAATTGGAGGGGACAAATGTTCTCTAGATTTCCTCAGATAAAACTCTGGCATTTAAACTGAACTTTGAATTTTTGCACTAAATGGCAATATAATGTCACTTCCTCCTGAAAATCCAATAAATCTATAGTAAAGGGATTTTAAAGACATAACCTGATAAGCATGGGAGAACAGCAAAGTATACAGTATATGACAGAAGACAAAGGAAAGAACAGGTGATGGATACAGAATATCAAGAAAACTAGGCCTTAATTCAGCAAGCAAAGCTGAGAAGTAATCCTGTTAACACCACAGAATGCTCAAACGTTTCATGAATCTATAGCACCAGATACCTCTATAAGGGTGGCAAGGAAGCAGGAATGTCAGGAGGATTGGGTGAAAGTTGTCTGAGTTGCATTTAGATTGCCATCTTATAGTCGTGGATAAAGCCCTCCCGCACCAATTCCTTTACCCCTACTACTTGTTTTCTAGAAATATATTCATTAAAGAGGATATAATGAAGAGTCTTTGTGGCAGAATATGCTAGATACAGTTGAGGATCTGGCTCTATACTGAAAATAGGGGGATTAGGGAACATATGCATTCTGAATGCTAAATGCTGAGGACCCCATATCCCTTCTACAATTTGACACTCAGAAAGACGATGGCCAAACTGTTAGTTTTCACACAGAGCATTAGAAAGTTTTTCTCCAGGAAATCAGACAAACCTTAGAGAAAAGACCTAAAAATACAGACATGGAGACTTTCCAAGTTTCTCACCTAGATGGCCTTAAAACAAGGTTTCTCCAACCTAAGTGCCCATCATCGGATGAATGGATAAAGAAGATGTGGCACATATATACAATGGAATATTACTCAGCCATAAAAAGAAACGAAATTGAGCTATTTGTAATGAGGTGGATAGACCTAGAGTCTGTCATACAGAGTGAAGTAAGTCAGAAAGAGAAAGACAAATACCGTATGCTAACACATATATATGGAATTTCAGAAAAAAAAATGTCATGAAGAACCTAGGGGTAAGACAGGAATAAAGACACAGACCTACTAGAGAACGGACTTGAGGACATGGTGAGGGGGAAGGGTGAGCTGTGACAAAGCGAGAGAGAGGCATGGACATATATACACTAACAAACGTAAGGTAGATAGCTAGTGGGAAGCAGCCGCATGGCACAGGGATATCGGCTCGGTGCTTTGTGACCGCCTGGAGGGGCGGGATAGGGAGGGTGGGAGGGAGGGAGACGCAAGAGGGAAGAGATATGGGAACACATGTATATGTATAACTGATTTACTTTGTTATAAAGCAGAAACTAACACACCATTGTAAAGCAATTATACCCCAATAAAGATGTTAAAAAAAAAAAAAAAGGTTTCTCAATAGTGGCCATTGTTATAAAAAAGAAGGTAACAGGTGTTGGTAAGAATATGGAGAAATTGGAACCACTGTATACTATTAGTGGGAATGTTAATGGTGTAGCCATTATGGAAAATAGTATGGAAGTTCCTCAAAAAATTAGAAGTAGAATTACCACATGATCTGGCAATTCCACTTCTGGGTATTTTATTATCCAAAGAATAGTATTCTATTGTATGTAGATGGACCACGTTTTTTTCCCATTCATTCATTGATGGAAAAAATAGAAAAATATTAACAAAATACTTAGGTATTAAAGAACACTGTCTTTAAAACTCATATTAAAAAAATTAAACTGATATTATGATTTATCTATAAAGAGAAAGGGCTACTCAAGAAACAGGAACCCAAACAACTAAAAATAAACATAGGACAAGATGCTCAACCCAGGTATTATTCAGAGAATGCAAATTAAAGAAACAAATGTGCATCATATTTCAGTTATCAGTTTAGAAAAATAAAAGTGCAATTGCATTTAATGCTGACAAATGAGTGGGCCAAGAGTTGTTTTCTTATACTTCACTTGTGGGATTCCGAATTGATACAGCTTTTTAGAGAATACACATTATCCTTTAGACCAACAACTCAGAAATATAAATTAATGCTTAAGAATATATTTACAGGGACTTCCCTGGTGGCGCAGTAGTTAAGAATCCTCCTGCCAATGCAGGGGACACGGGTTTGAACCCTGGTCCAGGAAAATCCCACATGCCGCAGAGCAACTAAACCCGTTCGCTACAACTACCGAGCCCGCATGCCACAACAACTGAAGCCCGCGCGCCAGAGGCCGTGCTCCGCAACAAGAGAAGCCACTGCAATGAGAAGACTGCGCACCACAACGAGGAGTAGCCCCCGCTCGCCACAACTAGAGAAAGCCCACGCATGGCAATGAAGACCCAACACAGCCAAAATTTAAAAAAAAATAAAAATTAAAAAAAAAGAATATATTTCCAAAGCTGTTTCTAGAAACATTTCTGTAGTGACCAAAAAAAAAAAAAAGAAAGAAACATCTTGAAAACCCATCAATTAGAGAATAATTAAATCGTATCACAGTCATTCTATGCAATATTACTGGCTTATAACAAGATAAGTTTGGAAAAATAACTTTTTCTTTGATTTAGAGGAATATTGATTCTGGTCCATAGAGCTGACAGTCAGAAAGGTGGATGTAAAGCAAGGAAGTTTTAAGAATAGACTGGAATCTACACACATGAGGTGGAACTCCCTGAGGAAGTTCAGAAACACACGTGAGCTCTTGTTTCACCTAAAAGTGGTAGTATGGGCATTCTACAGAAACTAAGAACCTTTCTCACAAAGCCAATTATCTGTCAGAGAAGTTGAAGGAGGTTGCAGGGAACGGTAGAGCAGTTGCAAGCCCAGCTGCTGATTAAGGCCATCAAAGAGAATCTGTAAATCAGCAGTAACGGGTGTGAGCTACAAAATGACTGTTGCTTCTCTTTTGTCCTCCAAATTTCCCAAGAATCTCCCTTGTAACCCACTTAAATGGAAACATACAAAAGGGAATGCTGAGAAATATAATTTGGTTTAGCCACTTTGCCACATTACAAAGCCACCACAGAAAGAATATGGTATTAGATGGAAGCATGAACTCTGGAGAGGAATTACCTGTTTTCAAATTCCATGACCACCATTCACTAATTATGTGAATTAGGAAAGTGACGATTTTCTCTGCCTCAATTTTCTCAACTGAAAAATCATATTACTTCCCCACGTTATGGTGATTGAACTAGTGTGTGTGAAGTGCTTAGAAGCACAGCTGATAATAATTGTTACATATTATAATTTAAAATCACTTTCAGTAAATGGGCTGCAAATACCCCTTTCAAGTTTTATCAGAAAAAAATGTCTGAATGATATAGTTTTGATTAACATGAAACCTCATTAGTTTTTGTCTCATTAGATTTTCCAATTTTCCTGAGTTTGAAAGAAGAGATATAATATTCTAAGCCATAGGCTAGAAACCTATAACCCATGAACCATCTATACCATGGGGCCTATTGTTTCTGGCCCACAGCTAAAATGGTTTTTATGTACATGTGACCCTTGAACAATGCAGATTTGAATTGTGTGTGTCCACTTA
This sequence comes from Delphinapterus leucas, assembly GCF_059928025.1. Lineage (NCBI taxonomy): Eukaryota > Metazoa > Chordata > Mammalia > Artiodactyla > Monodontidae > Delphinapterus > Delphinapterus leucas. The sequence continues at coordinate 40,437,187 of NC_143132.1, forward strand.
TATGGATATTTTTCAACAGTAAATACTACAGTACTACATGATCTGTGGTTGGTTGAATCTGCAGATGTTGAGAAATCGTGGATACAGGGGGTCAACTATAAATTTTATTCAGATTAACCCCTGTGTTGTCCAAGAATCAACTGTATTTAAAATATTGTTTAAAAAGTAAAAGAAAAAAAGTGTGACAGAGACTCTATGTGGCCCACAGACCTAATATATTTACTGTCTGACACTTTACAGAAAACATCCGTCAACTCAAGTTCTAAAAACAAGTGCTCATGAATAGAAATAGGATGTGAGCCATAAATGAGTCATATATGCATTTCTAAATTTTCTAGTAGCCATATTTTTAAAAAGTAAAAAAGAAACAGGTAAAATTAATTTTAATCCATGTTTTTAATTAACCTAATTTATCCAAAATATTATCACTTCAACATGCAGTGAAAAATTATTAACAAAATATTTTGCATCATTTTTTATAATAAACTTTTGAAATACATTGTATACTTTACTCACCACTTCAAATTCAGACTACTCAAATTTCAAGTACTCAGTACGCATCTGTGACTTGTGACTACCATATTGGACGATACAGTTTAAAATCCATTGGGGGGAGGGGTTCCCACATAATTCAAGAATATTCATATAAATACAAAAATATCTAGCACTCAAAAGGGAACATTTATAATGTCTAGCAACCAATCAAAAATTACCAGGTATGCAGGAAAATGTGATCCATAATGAGAAAAAAGAAATCTAGCCAATCAAAACTGACCCAGAAATTAAAGATGTTAGAATTAACATACAAGAAAATTAAAATAGTTATAATAACTATATATCTGTCGCAAAAAATAGAGATAAGGAAGATAGAACGTAGAATATTAATATAAAATCTAAAGTATAGAATATAGAATATACAGGTGTATAATCTAGAATATATATAATCTAGCATTCAAAACTATAACGTTGGAGGTGAAAAATACACTGGGTGGGATTAATGGCTGATTACACTTTGTAGAAGGAAAAAAATTAATGAATTTGATTATATAGCAATAGAAACTTTCTAAAAAGAATTAGAGAGGAAAAAATAGAATCAAAGAAAATGAACAGAGAGCATCAGTGATATGTAGGACAACTTCAAGAAGCCTACTATGAGTGTAATTGAAGTCTCCAAAAAATTGGGGAGGGGGCTGGGATATGAAAAACATTTTAAGGGAGAAATGAACAATATTTTTCCAAATTTGCTTGAACTAAAAATTCACATCCAAGAAGTTCAATAAACTCCTAAGGAAAATAAGTAGGAAGAAAACTAAAGCAAGGCATATCATAATCAAATTGCTGAAAACCAGTATGACAGAGAAAAACAAAGGCAGACAGAGAAAAAAAGACATGCTACATAGAGAGAAGAAAAGGTAAAGTTGACAGCAGATTTCTCACCAGAAGTAATGCAAGCAAGAAGCCTTTAGGGTAACATCTTTAAAGTACTGAAAGAAAAAAATATTGCCAACCTAGAGTTCTTCAATAAAAATATCTTTCTAAGACAAAAGCTCAATAAATACTTTCCAGATACACAAAATCTGAAAGCAGACCTTCCCTACAAGAAATATTTAAGGAAGTTCTTCAGGCAATGGGAAAATGGTAAAAGATGGAGATGCTTATATACACAAAAATACAAAAAAAAAAAAAAAAAACCAGAAATGGTACCTAAATGAGTCAATATGTAAGATTTTTTTTCTTATCATTAGAATCTTTTTAAACTATAATTGTTTAAACAAAAATAATGACACTGTATCATGTGGATTGCAACACACGATAAGTAAATATATGACAACCAGAGCATAAAGCCTGGGAGAGACCATATGTGAATAGCTATATCACTTGAGATTTGAGGCTATGAGTTAATTATGTATACTATAAGTCCTAAAAGCAAACTCTAAAACAGGGCAAATATATATAGCTGACAATTCAACAAAAAAGATGAAATGAAATTATTTATATATATATAAATAATATTTATATATAAAAATAATATTTATATATATAAATAAATAATATGTATATATAATTAATATAAAACTGTCAGAAAAATGAAACAAAACTTCAGGTCAGAGAAATGAAAGAGAAATACCAATATGATAGACATAAATGTAACAATTTCAATAATTATTAAATTAAACAATCAGGGGTCTAAGCATCCCAATAACAGCCAGAGATGGTCAGATTGGAAAAAAAAAAAATAACACCCAACTATATGATCCTTACCAAAAACAAATTTTAAAAAGCTGGATTAGCTTTATATATCAGAGCAAATTCAGAGAAACAAATATTACCAGAGCTAAGGATGTCATGGAGTCAATTTATCAATAGTAGATAATATTTCTAAATACTTATGTGCCTAATAATAATGCTTCAAAATACATGAAGCAAACACTGATAAAATTTCAAGGAAAAATAGATAAAGCCATAACTGTGTTCAGAGATGTGAGTAACCATTTCTCAATAATTGAAATGACAAGTAGAAAATCAATATTATAGGAGACTTGAACAATATTCACAATAAACTAATGATGTCTATAGAATATGACATTCAACTATAACAGAATATACATTTTTTTCAAGTGTATATGGAACATTTAACAACATAGGCCATATTCTGAGCCATAAATTAGTCTTAAAAATTTAAAGAGGTTCAAAATATGCAAAGAATGTTATCCTACATTAAATTTAAATTAACTGGAATTAAATTTAAGTTGATAACACAAATATCTCTGGAAAATTCCCAAATATTTGAAAACTAAATAATACACTTATAAATAAACCATGAGTAGATAAAAAATCAAAAGCTGAATTAGAAAGTATGTTGAACTGAATGAAAATGAAAACAACATATGTGAAATGCCATGAAAGCAATACTTGGGGGAGGGGGAGTTTAATGATATATAAGAAGAAAAGAAAGGTCACATATCAATGCCCTCAACAACCACTTTAGGAAACTAGAAAATGAAGAGCAAATAAAACTTAAAATAAGCAGAAGAATAGAAATAATAAAGACTAAAGCAAAAATCAATGAAATAATAAACAGAAAAACAATAGAGAAATAAATGATCCCAAACTCTGGGTCTTTGAGAAGTTTAATAAAATGGATAAAACGCTCACCAGACTTGTTAGGAAAAAAAGAGAGGACACGAATAGCAATACCAGAAATGGGAGACTTGTCATTACTCCAGAATCCACAAAGATTAAAGAGATAAAGGAAATTTATGAATAACTTTATGTCAATAAATTTGACAGATGAAACACAAATTCCTTGAAAAACAAAAATTAACAAAACTCAATGAAGATATAGGTAAACTGACTAGACTTACATCAATTAAATAAATGTAAAATTAAACTACATTGAAATATCACTATAAATCTATTAGGAAGGCTGGTATATTAATTGTTTATGAGGATGTGGAGCAACAGGAACTTTCATACACTGATGTTAGGAATATAAAATGGTACACCCACTTTGAAAACAATATGGCAGTTTCTTTAAAAGGTAAAAAAATACACCTAACTTATGATTCAACCACTCCACTTCCAAGTATTTATCCTAGAAGAGAAATGAAAACATCATATGGCCATTCAAAGACTTTTACAGGAATGTTCACGGAAGCTTTACTTTTGATAGCCAAAAACTGGAAACAATCCAAATGTCTGTCAACATTTGAATAAGCAAAGGATAACAAATTGTAGTATAGTCATACAAGAGAATCCTACTCAGCGATATAATGAATGAACTATTCATACACACTAAAACGTGGATGATGCATCTTAAAATAATTACACTGAGTAAAAAAGCCAGACAAAACATTCTATTAATTTCTAGGAAATGGAAGTGAATTATAGTGATAGAAAGCAGATCCGTTGTTGCCTGGGAAGGGAGTGAAGAGGAGGATAAGGGAGAAATTACCAAGGGCCAGAAGGAAACATTTAGAAGTTAGGGATGAATTCATCACCTTGATTGTGAGTTTCATGGGTATAATATCTATGACAAAACTTATTACTTTGTACACTTTAAATATGTGCAATTTATTTTATGTAAATTATATCTTAATAAAAGTTCTGTATGTATATATTATGTATATATATGACTCATGGAGCTGTGACTCAGTTATCACAAATGTGTGACATATACACGTATGTCACATATATACACATGTCATATATGCATACACATATACATATATAGCATATGTGCACAATTTATGACTACGATTTATGTGCCAGATATATATAACGACAACTGTGCCACAGCTCCAAGAGTATCATAATAGAAGGAGCATACATATTTAGGGATATAATATCAGAAGATCCCCCTTACCATCATCTTTGGAGGTCTTTCTGGAAAAAATATTTTCTCTCTCTCTCTTAAAAGATTTGTTTTTCCTCCTGGAGGCTGTGACATCCATAAATAGCTGAAGCCAGGCTTCAAGCTAGTGGGTATTGAGAATAACTCAATATATGATAAGAAAGTAGGCATTGTCCCCTCTTCATAGAAGTTGGAAATACCTGAATCAAATATCAGAATCATATGCATTTTCAATTGTGGGGAACCTGAATCATTTGTTTTAACTACAAAATTCCAAATGTGGAATTGTAACACAACACTTCTAAGTTAAGAGTCCTATTTTAAGTTTTAGTCATTATAGAATAATATGAATACATCATACCTGTAGAACCAGAGCCTCAGAGCACATCAAAAAAATAAACCTTTATGATAGGCTTATAGTGAAAATCAGTGGCAAGGAACAGTATATCTAATTTGTCTGGACAAACATTAATCATGGGCTCAGAAATAGTTGATTTTCAGACATTTAGAAGCTAAATTGCTAGTCAATATGAGAGAAGGATTTTTAAGAATATTCTGTTATAAATGTTGCTTATAATTTGTACTGAAAGTGTAATTTTTTTTTTTTTTTTGCGGTACGCGGGCCTCTCACTGTTGTGGCCTCTCCCATTGTGGAGCACAGGCTCCGGACGCACAGGCTCAGCGGCCATGGCTCACGGGCCCAGCTGCTTCGCGGCATGTGGGATCTTCCCGGACCGGGGCACGAACCCATGTACCCTGCATCTGCAGGCAGACTCTCAACCATTGAGCCACCAGGGAAGCCCTGCAAGTGTAATTTTTTAAATAAATCAACACTTTAATGTGATCCTGGGCCACCAGATACATGTTGGCTCATTCACCTATGCCACTGTTGGTTGGCAACCTGGTCCCCCTATAGACAGGGAGCAAGGAGAGACCAAAAAAAGAGGCAGGGCACTCAAGATTGGTAGGTGGCGGGTTTAATAAGTAAGAGAACTTATAGTACTTACAAGGCCTGTCTTGGGCAGCCACAAGACAAGTAGATCTCTGCACTTGCCCATCAGAATCTTAAAGTTTATAAAGAAGCCTCAACAGGGTTCAGTCATATATACCACGCAGCTGGTCTCAACGACACCTTATTCTATCAAGGCTACATCCTTGGAATAGTTCCCACTATGGGAAAAGCATATATTCCAAGGACAGGGAGGGGCGTGAGGATCTTCTAATTGCCCAGTTCCAGCTCATGGGTCAACTGGAGGTCGCATCCTCTCAGTGACCTCCTCCAACAGCCACATGCTGCTAGTGTCTTGGGATTCTGAAGAACATGAGTGAGCATGGCTTGGAACAGGCAGACTGTGTGGCCCCTTTATTGCCCTCTTAATGTCACTGGGGAGATTTAGGCCCAGAGAGGGCAAAGGTAGTTCTCAAGTTCATACAGCAAATAGTGATATATCTAGGAATAGAACTCAGATCACCTGCCTTTCCCACTGTTACCTCCTGGGATGGGTAAGTTCAGGAGTTGGGGCAGCCATCCTGGGGAAATCAAGAAACAACCCAGGGGTTCAGGATTCAGGACTGGTTACCCCATCATGAAACTAATATCTTTTGAAACAGTGGTGAGAAGTAAGATTTGAAAAAAATCTTAAAACTATACAGAGAACATGAGAGAAGTAATTCTCAGGAGTACAGCTTCTTCCTTAGTATTCATTATGTAAAAGTTTGATAATTAATCAACCATTTTTAAAACTTTATTTCTCTTATTTGGGAATTTTAATAGGTCACACTTTCAATTTGGTTGTATGCTTAGCATTAAATATTTACCTCAAACAAAAATTTAAGTAGTGAAGTAAGATAACTATTTTATTAATATTAACACATCCACATTCATATCTTAACCTATTCAATTTAGTTAAGGCTTGCTTTTGAGCACGTTGAGATTTAGTATAACTCATTTCTTTGGACATTTGGACTGGCAAACTCCATTTCTCCCTAAGATACTGCATTTAATTTTTCTTGGTGATAGTTATGATGTAGGGAATTATCTGTTGATATACAGAATGATCAAACCTGTCCCTTCTAAAAGACTTAAGACTCATGAACAAGCATAATTCAAGAAAAGGAGATAGGCCATGGTGTGTGTCTATGAATGTATAATAAAATACAGAAAAGAAGCCATACTATTAAAAGATATATATAAAAATTTTGTTACCTTAAAAATTGTTACTTTTCTAAGTGTTTTTAAATACTCAGTCCATTAGGGGCTTGTGTCTAAAGCACAATTCAGGTTTACTTTTTACTTTCTTTTTTGATGTATGTCTCATATTATTTCTCTAATTGCTTTACACTTTCAAAATACTTTTATGCTAATGTGTCTTAGCAATATTCCTTCTTAGAATCAGACTGGACCAGGAATATTATGTAATACTACTAAGGCAGTTTTGATAAGGCCAAGGCAACTCTTCAAAGGTCTTTTTTCACTGGCAATTTATATTTAATTTATATCTCTCCACCAACCAATACTGAGGTTCATCCTTAGAGTGATAACTATATCTTCTAGTAGCTCAGTGAAAAATGCATTTTAAGTACTCTCAAAAGCACAGTGAAAATAAGTAATCAATGCACAATTGTAGCATTATTCAAATAGTTGTAAACACCTATTCAAGTTTATTCAAACTATAGATTGTCCCTGGAAGTAGATATGGTTAACACTCTACAATTTGGGGTAAATGCCAAATGTAGTTTTAGCACACCATTTGTAATAACTTCAGAAACTGAGATTTGTAAGTTTGCCACTGAAAACAATTTTTTTAGTCCTTTTCTAGGCCATATCTGATATTGAAATAAGTTCTTCCAAACTGAACAGGTTTGCACCTGATTTAAAAGTTGGGCTTTATAAATATGTAGTGAACTGTGTTAAGAAGCAACATATTTTCCATTGAATTAGACTTTTTTGCTGTTTCTAAGGCAATTAAAGAGAAAACGAAGAAAAGGATAAACCTGAGTAACTGTCTAAAAGCTGTCATTAATGTCCAGTGACTCACTGCTGCTTTAACTATGGCTTTCCTTCAGGACTGGTTTATTCACAGATAATTCATACTAAACTCATTATTGAAATCACAAGACTTTGGGAGAGGTTCTGGAGTGAATAGTGACCTCCAAAAATCCATGTCCACCAGAAACCTGTAAATGTGACCTTATTTGGCAACAGGGGCTTTGCAGATAGTATAATCAAGTTAAAATGAGATCATACTGGATTAGGATAGGTCCTAACCCAATGATTTATGTTCTAATAAGAAGAGGGAAATTTGGGTACAGAGACAGACAGAGGGAGAACACTATATGAAGATGGAGCCACAGAGTGGAATAAGGCATCTACAGCGAAGACATGCCAAGATTGCCAGCAACCACCCGAAACTGGGAGAGAGTCTTGGAACAGATTCTCCCTCAGAGCCATGAGAAGGAATCAATAACTGAAAACGTGGTTTTGAACTTCTAGCCTGGAGAACTGGAATAAATATCTATTGTTTTAAGCCAGCTGTTTGTGATACTTCATTATGGCAGCCCTAGGAAATTAATATAGGATAGATACGTAGTTTTGATACACAGAATTGCAGGGACCTTCACTTTTAATTTCAGATTCACTTTTCTCTATTTACTTCTCAGAGAAAAAGACCTATTTACCTTTCTAATTCCCCTTTGTCTCTCTCTCTCTCTCTCTCTCTCTCTACTTATAAAAAAGAAAAAAACACAGAAAGTATATAATAATGTGATGGTATTGACCTATATAAAAATCTTACCATGGTATTTTATCAAATCAAAAGTTTTCTTTACAGTTCTTCATCTCCTCCTCCAAAGAGAGTTTTCTAATGTTATTTGATAAATTTAAATTGACTAGATTAAATTTTCCTGCACTTTGTGAAAAGACTTAGAGTTCTGAAATTTTGTTTTGAACTTAAAATTATTTTGCAAAAAGTAAAATATGAAACATGCCTTATTTCATTGTTTACATCATAGAAATACAGCAAAAGTACTCTTAGCCAGAAACCGTCTAGCTCACTCTTTTGTAAAATATTTGAGGTGTTAGAAATTTAGCAAAAAGAAACAAAAACAAAAATACACTTAGATTATCTCTTTGAGAAAATAAATATTTAATGCAATCATAAAATATATTATGATATTTGTGATATTATTTAATCCACTAAATTTGGTAAACACAGGGAAAGCCATATTTGTAGGAAGGTAGGTGACATCAAAAACTACAACCATTCTCAGTGATGTCAATGTTCACAGAACAGAAATATGAGACATAGTTCTTATCTTTCTTTCACATGGGTTATTGTTTTTTTTTTTGTTTTTTGTTTTTTGTTTTTGTGGTACGTGGGCCTGTCACTGTTGTGGACTCTCCTGTTGTGGAGCACAGGCTCTGGACGCACAGGCTCAGCTGCCATGGCTCACGGGCCAGCTGCTCCGCAGCATGTGGGATCTTCCCGGACCGGGGCACAAACCCGTGTCCCCTGCATTGGCAGGTGGACTCTCAAACACTGTGCCACCAAGGAAGCCCCACATGGGTTATTCTTTATAGGTTTATATGTGTTAAATTCACAACCCATGAATTTAACTACATTAACATTTTTTTCCTTTTGTTTTAAAATTTTTATCAGGAAGGATTTACAGTCACCTATGAGTAACTTAATACCAGCATGTGCTCTGTATGTGTCAGAGGACTAAGAAAAAAACTCTGTCAGATTTAAAGTCTAACAAAATAATCAGAAAAAGTAAGTTTCTTTCTATACTTATTCCACAAAAATATTACCCTTAACTTCTAGAGAAACATAGTAGAAAAGTACTTTTAAAAAGCAAATAGAGGGTGTGGAGTCAAGATGGCAGTGTGTGAAGATGTCGAGTTAGCATCTCCCCACAACTAGAGCACCTGCTGGCTGCTGGTGGGGGACCCTGATGCCCAAGGAGATGGGAGGAACCCCCAAGTGAACCGGTAGTACATAGGGGCACTGATGCGGGGTGGCGGGGGGGAAGTGGAGGCCAGACAGGATGGGAAGAGTGGGAGAGAAGCGGAGGGTGATTGCTGGCCCACTCAGGCTGGGGAGGCTGCTGAGTTACCAGGCAGGTGCCCTCCAAGGCCCCCCTCTCCCCCACAGCTGCATTGGTCCTGGTTGCATAGAAGGGAGGCCGGGAAGATCAGGAGAGGGGCCAGGAGGGGCCTCCGGGACTGGTGAGGAGAGGAGGGTGTTTGCCCCACCCACTCGAGCCTAGGAAGCCTGCTGGGCTCCCAGGTGAGGTCCCCTGCCCTCTGAGACCAGGGGTGGAGGGCATGCCTGAGCCCCTTCTGTTCCTTGAGCCTCAGCCCCACCCCCCACAGCCCTCAGGGCCTTTTCCATCCCTTGGAGTCCTGAGCATAGGCCCCACCCACTGCTCAAACCTCGCCCTTGCTTAGGCCCTGTCCACCACAGCTAAGGCCTTTTCACCCTTTTTTTTTTTCTTTCATTCTTTCTTTTTTTTTTCTTTTCCCTCCTCCTCTTTTTTACTATTGTGGTACTGATGTACCTTCTGGTTGTTGATTCATCTATATTTTTATTTTTATATTCTTTCTTACATGTCTGTTAGTTTCCTAGTCTAATTTTTTTACTTTGTTATTGTTCTCTTTTTTTTTCTTTTTTTTTGCCACTCCACGTGGCTTATGGGATGTTGGTTCACAAGCCAGGGGTTGGGCCAAAGACCCTGCAGTGGGAGCTCCGAGTCTGAACCACTGGACTAACAGAGAGCCTCAGACCCCAGGGAATATTCATTGGAGTGAGGTCTCATGGAGGTCCTCATCTCAGCACCAAGACCCAGCTCTACCCAACAGCCTACAACTCCAGTGTTGGACACCTCAGGCCAAACAACCAGTAAGACAGGGACACAACCCCATTCATCAAAAAAAAAGAAAAAGAAAAAATAAATGAGACAGCAAAAAAATATATCACAGATGAAAGAGCAAGATGAAAACCTACAAGACCAAATAAATGAAGAGGAAATAGGCCATTTACCTGAAAAAGCATTCAGAGTAATGATAGTAAAGATGATCCAGAATCTCAGAAATAGAATGGAGGCATGGACTGGGAAAATACAAGAAATGTTTAACAAACATCTAGAAGAACTAAAGAACAAACAAACAAAGATGAACAACACAATAACTGAAATGAAAAATACACTAGAAGGAATCAATAACAGAATAACTGAGGCAGAAGAACGAATAAGTGAGCTGGAGGACAAAATGGTGGAAATAACTGCCGAGGAGCAGAATAAAGAAAAAAGAATGAAAAGAATTGAAGACAATCTCAGAGACCCCTGGGACAACACTAAATGCACCAACATTCGAATTATAGGGGTCTCAGAAGAAGAAGAGAAAAAGAAGGTGTCTGAGAAGATATTTGAAGAGATTATAGTGGAAAACTTCCCTAACATGGGAAAGAAAATAATAGTCATCAAGTCCAGGAAGCGCAGAGAGTCCCATACAGGATAAACTCTAGGAGAAACACACCAAGACACATATTAATCAAACTAACAAAAATTAAACTCAAAGAAAAAATATTAAAAGCAGCAAGGGCAAAACAAAAAATAGCATACAAAGGAATCCCCATAGGGTATCAGCTGATTTTTCAGCAGAAACTCTGCAGGCCAGAAGGGAGTGGGAGTATATACTTAAAGTATTGAAAGAGAAAAACCTACAACCAAGATTACTCTACCAGCAAGGAGCTCATTCAGAGTCAATGTAGAAATCAAAAGCTTTCCAGATAAGAAAAAGCTAAGAGAATTTGGCACCACCAAACCAGCTTTACAACACAAGCTAAAGAAACTTCTCTAGGCAGGAAACACAAGAAAAGAAAAAGACCTACAAAAATAAACCCAGAACAATTAAGAAAATGATAATAGGAACATATATATTGATAATAACCTTGAATGAAAATGGATTAAATGCCTCAACCAAAACACAGACTGGCTGAATGGATACAAAAACAAGACCCATATATATGCTGTCTACAAGAGACCCATTTCAGACCTAGGGACACATACAAACTGAAAGTGAAGGGATGGAAAAAGATATTCCATGCAAATGGAAATCAAAAGAAAGCTGGAGTAGCAATACTCGTATCAGATAAAACAGACTTTCAAATAAAGACTGTTACAAGAGATAAGGAGGGACACTACATAATGATCAAAGGATCAATCCAAGAAGAAGATTGGAAGAATCCAATATATATGTTCTTGGATTGGAAGAATACTGTGAAAATGTCTATACTACCCAAAGCAATCTACAGATTCAGTGTAATCCCTATGAAACTACCAATGACATTCTTCACAGAATTAGAACAAAAAATTTTACAATTTTTATGGAACCACAAAAGACCCAGAATAGCCAAAGCAATCTTGAGAAAGTAAAATGGAGTTGGAGGAATCAGGCTCCCTGACTTCAAACTATACCACAAAGCTACAGTAATCAAGACAGTATGGTACTGGCACAAAAACAGAAATATTGATCAATGGTACATGAGAGAATGCCCAGAGATAAACCCACACACATATGGGCACCTAATTTACAACAAAGGAGGCAAGAACCTACAATGGAGAAAAGACAGCCTCTTCAATAAGTGGTGCTGGGAAAACTGGACAGCTACATGTAAAAGAATGAAATTAAAACACTACCTAACACCAAATACAAAAATAAACTCCAAATGGATCAAAGATCTAAATGTAAGACCAGGCACTATAAAACTATTAGAGGAAAACATAGGAAAAACACTCTTTGACATAAACCACAGCAAGATCTTTTTTGACCCACCTCCTAGAGTAACAGAAATAAAAATAAACAAATGGGACTTTAAGTAAACTTAAAAGCTTTTGCGTAGCAAAGGAAGCCATAAACAAGACAAAAAGACAACCCTCGGAATGGGAGAAAATATTTGCAAATGAAACAACAAAGATATTAATATCCAAAATATACAAACAGCTCGTGGAGCTCAATATCAAAAAAACCCAAACAATCCAGTTAAAAAATGGGTGGAAGACCTAAATAGACATTTCACCAAGGAAGACATACAGGTGGCCAAGAGGCACATGAAAATCTGCTCAACCTCACTAATTATTAGAGAAACTGAAATCAAAGCTACAACGAGGTATCACCTCATGCCAATCAGAATGGCCATTATCAAAAATTCTAGAAACAATAAATGCTGGAAAGGGTGTGGTGAAAAGGGTACCCTCCTGCACTATTGGTGGGAATGTAAATTGATACAACCACTGTGGAAAACAGTATGGAGCTTACATTAAAAACTAAAAAGAGAACTACCATATGACCCAGCAATCCCACTACTGGGCATATACCCTCAGAAAAGTATAATTCAAAAAGAGACAGGTACCGCAATGTAAAATTGGAGCACTATTTACAATAGCCAGGACATGGAACCAACCTAAATGTCCATCGACAGATGAATGGATAAAGATGTGGCACATATATACAATGGAATATTACTCAGCCATAAAAAGAAACAAAATTGAGTTATTTGTAGTGAAGTGGATGGACCTAGAATCTGTCATACAGAGCGAAGTCAGAAAGAGAAAAACAAATACCGTATGCTAACGCATATATATGGAATTTAAAAAAAAAAATGGTACTTATGAACCTAGTTGCAGGGCAGGAATAAAGATGTAGACATAGAGAATGGACTTGAGGACATGGGGTGGGAGGGGGAAGCTTGGGTGAAATGAGAGTAGCATTGACATATATACACTACCGAATGTAAAATAATTGGCTGGTGGGAAGCAGCAGCATAGCACAGGAAGATCAGCTCAGTGCTTTGCAATGACCTAGAGGGGTGGGATAGGGAGGATGGGAGGGAGGCTAAAAAGGGAGGGGATATGGGGACATGTATGCATATGGCTGATTCACTTTGTTGTACAACAGAAACTAACAGTATTGTGAAGCAATTTTACCCCAATAAAGATCTATTTTTAAAAAAGCAAATAAAAATCTGCAAGTATTAGATATTTTAGAAATATCTTTTACAAAGAAAATTACTTTCAATATATGTAAAACTGGAACTATTACATTTCAGTTACTTTACATACCTGAGAAATAAAATGTAATAGAAGGCAAAAATATTTATAAGAAAACATAAATTCCAGCTGCAAAATTTCCAAGGAATCAATATTTAGGATGATTTTTCTCCAATTCTATTCTGAAATGGAATAAAGGTATTAAATATTTTTGTGTAACTTGTAAATTTCATATGAAATGTAAGATCTAGTTTCAGTGATCTATAATTTCAAAGAAATAGGAATAAAATTTCCAATAATAAGTTTCTCTTTAACCTGAAAATCTTTGAAAGAAGTGATTGGTTGGTTGATTGATTGGTTGGTTGACTGACTGGTTTTTATGAGTAATGATAGTTTTAGGACTTTTTTTTAAACCGTTACTCCTTTTAGGAGAAAACTCACTTAAGAAAAATATCACAGGCTGGGAACAGACCATGTAGTTTAGGAGTCCTCATTGGTTCACTGATTTGCTAGAAAAACTCACAGAATTGAGAAAGGCCATTATACACATAGTTATTGCTTGTTACAGTGAAAGAATTCAGATCAAAATCAGTAAAGAGAAGAGGTGTATAAGGCAGTGTCTCAGAGAGTTTCAGGCATGAGCTTCCCATTGTCTTTCCCAGTGGAGTCATGTGGACAGTGCTTACTTCTCCCAGCAATGATGTGTGGTAACACATATGGAGTATTGTCAGCTGGAGAAACTCACCTGAGCATTGGTGTCCAGGGATTTTATTGGGGGCTGTCATATAGGCATCAATGACTGCCCATAGGTTTGTCCTAAGTCTTCAGCCCCTCCAGAGGTCAAGCTACCACTGCATGGTCCAAAGCCTCCCCAATAATTACATTGTAAACACAGAGTATCTGTCATGGCCCAAGACCCCAACTCAATAAAGACACTCTTATCAGGCAGGGTATTCCAAGGGCTTAGAAGATACCTTTCAGCAACCAGGGGCAATGGCCAAACTTTTAATGTGCAAAGTGTGGATCACACAGACTTGATGACTGAAAAAGAGAAATTTGAGTTAAATGACTAAAAAATACAATATTAATAATTTTTTTATTGTAAGAGATCAATTTCTGATATACAGTAATTTCATAGCTCATTTTATATAAGAAATGTAAACTAGGAAATTTTAGAGTATATTATATTTGAAAACCTTTTGGGGACTTAGGAATAAAATGTCAAAGCATTTTATTGTCTTATTTGCATCTTAGGGAAGTTATTTGAATTATGTATTCAAATTTCTCAAATCAAAACAAATTATTAAGTGAATCCTTAAGTAAATTCTAAGGTAAATTCTTGCAAAAACGATACTCACCTACTTCACCAGGTTTTATAAATAAAGTAGTAAATGGTTAAATATTAATACTAACATAAATTACTTTAGAATGGCACACATTAATAAAAAGACACAAGATAAAGATAGAATAAAACAGAACAAATCATTTCTGCAAACAGAATAAGCAGAAGACAGGCTAAGAAGGAACACATTATATTCTTTCCATAAATACAGGTATCCCCTGCTTTTTGAAAGTTCACTTTATACCACTTTGCTTTTATGAAAGACCTACATTAGTACCTGTTTTTACTAACCAAAAGAAATTCGAGTAAGATTTTCATTTTTCAGAAAAAAGGCAAAATGTGAAAATAACATTCAGCGTTTGTTTTGCAGGGAGCCTGATAGAGGCAGTGTGCACCCAGCAGCAAGAGTGGCACCGCCAGCTCCTTCTCTGGGAACTACATTCAGCATCTCAGCCTCAAGCCACCATAGCTTCAAACTGTATCTGTGAGCATCTGTGCTTTATCTTGCATCCGTTAGCAAGATGTCTCCTAAGGTAATTGCTTCTTTGCTTTAAATCATTTTGGCTTACAGAAGTTTTCATAGAAACGTTCTACTTTCAGATAGCTAGAGAAACTTCTAGTTTTGAATACATCATTATATGTATACTAAATCTCAACTCAAAATGATCTCATCAGAAGATTTCTTTTAAAAGGAACTTAAGATACTGTAAGAGCAATAAAGGTCGTCATCCTGTGGTTTTTGCATTAATAATGTCCCCAATTTACACTTCTTAAAACTGTTTTTTATTTCTTAGAACAGCCTTGAAAGTTTTAGTTCTGAAAGGGAAATCAATGATATCTCCATGAACTCACTTCTTTGTGATAAAAATGCATTTGAGGCAGATTAAAAAAAAACAACACAATTTCTCCTCTCATTTCAACAAAGGGTATATTTATTAATTTCTTCCATAGTCTCATCTCAATGTTACAAGTCCTTAGATCTGTGAATTTTTACTGCATTTACTCAACTCTAATCAAAAGCTTAAAACGTTGGTTGTTTGTTATTATAAAATATTTGGAATGCATCTCTAAGCAAAAATCTTTATCCTGAAAAGATTATTTAGCCCAGAAGTTTCCCCAGCCACTGATAAGTTATTTCTTAAGAAAAAATAATAATAAACTAGGTTTAAGACTGTTTCTGATAGTTATTTGTTAACACGGGTATATAACAATCAGTTTTTTCCTAGGATGACAAATAACCATCAGAACACATCTTAAATCTTAACTCCATCTAACAAATCAGCAGCAGGCATACTCCAGTAAACCTGAATCTGAAAGCAGTCAATTAATAATATTCTCTTCGGAGTTTCCATACTTCTAAAGTTTACCAATTCCTGAATACCATGCTTCCCTCAAAACCATATGTAAGATCAATTCCTTGCTCTGCTTGAGAAGACCGTGCCAACCCCCCATAGCAACCCTTACTTAATACGCAATAAATTCATCTTCGTGTTTTTGTATTGGTCACTGAATGGTGGCCTCATCATTTGATACTCATAGTTTGACAGCAATACTAGCCTTGACCCTGGTCTCTTTTCTCACAATTTTCTTAAATGCGATCTTTATTTCTACAGTATTACCTTATTATCCCTTGTCTATATATTTTCCTTCTGTTTCCTGAAGAATTTTTAATGACCATCTTTTATTCAAGTAATCAGTAAAACTTCCCTTTATAGTTTGGCCAGTCATATTTCCATATAGTCTAATTTCCATACACACAACTTGCCAGGTTATTCAACCAATTTGAATAAGAGCTTCCAATTAAAACTAAAAATATTTTGCTTTTACAGAATTTCTTTATTACCATTCATGTCAAAGTTGATTTGCAGTTGCACAACCACTACCAAGCAGAAAAGAACAATCACATCCCAGAATAGTATTTCTGACTAAATTTTTATTGAACATTTATTCAACCGAATTGAATATAGTAATTCAATTGAACTTAGTAAAATATATCTAAAATATTTTATGTCTGCCAGAATTTTCAAGAATTGATCTTGGAAATGAGGAGGGAAAAACCACATTTGATAATCAACCTATTGCTGCCTAACTTCACACTCTTTGAAATGACTTTTTAAACTATTTCTCCAAAACAAGTTTTGAAAAGTATGAAGATATTCTCTTTGGTACAGTTAATATTGAACTATTAAAGAAATAGAATGGCAAATGAAAAGATCAATTTATTCATCTATCTATCAGAAAAAATAAAATCAATTATTTTCCTCAGTACTGCCATTAGAATTAAGCAAGAGAGATTCTTGGCTTGGGTCCTTTGGCTTTTAAGAGTCCCACATATCATACATATCATTTATTAAAGAAAACGTGGATTCTGCCTCACAGAATTTAACACTCACTGCTGATAAGACCTGTAACACTAAACACCAGTTCTCACAACTAACAACTCTTTGGGCCCCAGGAAATGGCTTCTAGCCATCTTTTGCCCCATGTCCTCCAAAAGGAAAGATGATTACATCTAAATGCTAGGAAGGTTTGTGGATTGTGTGTCTGACTGCTTCACTGGCATGGAAATAGTGAGAAGAGGATGTGAGTGGCAGAAGTACCTAAGTAGGAAAAAAAGACAATATAAATACTAGTCAACTCCTTCCTGTCAACATGAATGGAAAAATTCTTACCAGCAAAGAATTTCCCACTGATACATAAAACCTCAACAGTTGCAGAAGGTAGCTGAGATAAATTTACTATATTAAACAATTTTTATTACTCATAAATTTGTATGTATGTGGGTATACACTTTACATGATTTTGATGCACTTTAGTATCAGGTGTGAATTGAATGCTACAGTTGCAAAAAGTTTTATTTTATAAAAACCACTAAATTAAGAATTTCAGTCTTATTAAAATAATTTTGAGCTAACTTTTTAGTTATTTATAAATGATATTTCACATTTTAATTTCAAGAAAAAAGTTTTTGAAAACAAATGTGAAAATATTATTTTTTATTGTTACTTTAATAGATTTTGCTTAAAATATACTTAATTTCTTACACTTTGAAAACAATTGCATTTTATTAGATAATTAAACATGAGTTCAAGTTGGAGTCATGATAAGATACTCAAAAGTGGAGCTCAAAAAGAAAGCTGAAAAAAATGTGAAAAACCTTCGTAGTGGTAGTTTGTTTATATTTTTTAAAACCTAAAAAAATATAAACAGACTACCTTTTTTTTTGTTGTATTTTTTGGTTTTTTGCGGTACGCGGGCCTCTCACTGTTGTGGCCTCTCCCTTTGCGGAGCACAGGCTCCGGACGCTCAGGCTCAGCGGCCATGGCTCACGGGCCCAGCCGCTCCGCGGCATGTGGGATCTTCCCGGACCGGGGCACAAACCCGTGTCCCCTGCATCGGCAGGCGGACTCTCAACCACTGCGCCACCAGGGAAGCCCCAGGCTACCTTTTATTTAAGTATAACAAACCTAAATTGAGCACACAGGACCCTACAAATGATTAATTTAATGAAGTTTTAATTTCTTATGAAAATAAGAAAATTATCTCATCAAATTCAAAACTTGAATGGGTCAGATGAAAACCATGTAATTTTGTTTAATCATTCTTGATTAAAATAACTTGAAGCATATCACTTGCATACACAAAAGAACATGTGCAATTCTTAGAACCAAAAGAAGGCTGAATAAATAAATACTAACTCATAGTATGCAACAACTGCAAGAAAATGCCAATATAGAATACTGGCTTGAAGTTATTTAAAGAATAAAAGTATTTATGCATTATTTATCAAGTGTGACAGTGATATTATATATAATATTTACAGAAAACAGTAGAAAATATCTAGGTATAGTAGAAATGATTTCAAAATGTGATGCTGGAGGGACTAAACATGCACATATGATATAAATAATGAAATAATCATTATCTAGAATGAAAATTTCTAAATGAGATTAACTCATTGTGTGTGTGTGTGTGTGTTTTAACATCTTTATTGGAGTATAATTGCTTTACAATGGTGTGTTAGTTTCTGCTTTATAACAAAGTGAATCAGTTATACATATACATATATCCCCATATTTCTTCCCTCTTGCATCTCCCTCCCTCCCACCCTCCCTATCCCACCCCTCTAGGTGGTCACAAAGCACCGAGCTGATGACTCATTGTGTTTTAAATAGAAAAAAGAAACCAAAATAAAATAGAAATAATTAGAAATTAGTTGATTCAACTAGAGTACTTGGAACAAGAGTCATGTGGAACAAGAAACATTTGTACACATTGTTGAACTGCTCAGAGAAGAAAACAGGAGATCAAATTAATAAATGTTTTAAAGATCTTACACTAATTTTAAAAGCACAAGTTTTGATTCAAGTGGTGAACTGAAGAAATGAAATTTAATATTAGACCTTAATTTAAAAGTGAAAGTAGCTGTCCAAGATGGCAGCATAAGAAGACCGTAAACTTACCTCCTCCCACACATACACGAATCTATACCTACATATCCAGAAATTCCTTCTGAAGAAGAACTGAGGGCTGATTGAACAGCTTTTGCACAACAAACAACAGGAGGACCACAGAGGGACGGGTAGGAAAGAGGGAGACACAGTATCCATGAGAACTCCACCCCCGGCCTGGTGACCTGCAGTAAGGAAAGATAATACTGAGAGGCCCATGCACAGACTTGCCCACCCTGGGGCACAGTGAAAGAAACAGCAGTTTTAAAAGCACCTAGTCTATACATGAAGAAAATACATTTATTAATCCTAGAGCATCTGTCAAATGAGTGGAGAACTGTTGGAACTCTCTGGGGTTAGGGGAATTGGAGAGTGCCACTTTTTTCTTCCCTCTCTATCTTATTACCATGGTAGGAAAATAGTCTAGGTGCTCTAGCCAGTCTGCTAAGGCTGTCCCAGTGCACCCCGGGCTACCAGCTACAGTCATGCTTCTAAGGCAGCCCTGGTATAACTGCCCAAGCTCCAGCCATCCCACCAAGATGACCCAGGTGAAAAGTACCATGGGACCCCCCAGCCCACATCCACCCTGGCTCCAGCCATCCTGCCAAGGCTGCCCAGCATGGCATGACCTGGGACCCACCAGCCCATGCCCACTCCAGCTCCAGCTATTCCATCAAGGTGGCCTGTGTGCAAAGCACCCTGGGACAACACTCCCTAGACCTACACCTGCTCCAACTCCAGCCAACCTGCCAAAGCTGCCTGGCACATGCAGCCTACATGGAAAATGCTCCTTCACAAAACACACATTTAAGCCTGGGAGAGAAAAAAACACACACTTGAAAACAAAGAAACTCAGAAAGTTAAACAAAATGAGGTGACAGAGTAATATGTTCCAAGCAAAAGAATAAGATAGAACCCCAGTAGAAAACATTAATGAAATGGAGATAAGTTACTTACTTGATAAAGAGTTCAAAGTAATGCTCATAAAGATGCTCACAGACTCAAGAATGGAGGAACAGAGTGAGAACTTCAATAAAGAGTTAGAAAATATAAGAAAAAAAAATCCAAACTGAAGAATACAATAATTAAAGTGAAAAAGGCACTGGAAGGAATCAATAGCAGAATAGATGATACAGAAGAATGGATCAGTGACCTGGAAGACAGATAAGTGGCAATCACCCAATCAGAACAGCAAAAAGAACAGCAAAAAGAAAAAAAAAAAGTTTTTAATGAAGATAGTTTAAGGGACTTCTGGGACTACATTAAGTGTACTAATATCTACATTATAGGGGTCCCAGAAGAAGAAGGGAGAGAGAAAGGGGCAGAAAACTTATTGCAGGAAATAATAGCTGAAAAGTTCCCAAACCTGGGGAAGGAAATAGATATCCACATCCAGGAAGCACAGATAGTCCCAAAAAAATGAACCCAAAGAGATCCACACCAAGGAATAATTAAAATGTCAAAACATAAAGAGAGAACTTGAAAAGCAGCAAGAGAAAAAAAGTAGTCGCATAAAGGGAACTCCCATAAAATTATCAGCTGATTTTTCGGCAAAAACTTTGGAGGCTAGAAGGGAGTGGCATGATATATTTAAAGTACTGAAAGAAAAAAACTTACAACCAAGAATACTCTACTCAGCAAGATGACCATTCAGAATTAAAGGAGAGATAAAGAATTTCCCAGAGCAAAAACTAAAGGAGTTCATCATCTAAACTGGCCTTAAAAGAAACGGTAAGGGATCTTACATAATTGGAAAAGAAAAGGCCATAGAAATAAGAAAATATATGAAAGAAAAAATTTCAATGATAAGGGCAAATATATAGTAAAGGCAGTGGATCAGCCATTTAATAAGCTAGTATGAAGGTTGAAAGACAAAAGTAGTAAAAATCAACTATAACTACAGTAAGTAGTTAAGAGATACACA
This sequence comes from Delphinapterus leucas, assembly GCF_059928025.1. Lineage (NCBI taxonomy): Eukaryota > Metazoa > Chordata > Mammalia > Artiodactyla > Monodontidae > Delphinapterus > Delphinapterus leucas. The sequence continues at coordinate 40,458,306 of NC_143132.1, forward strand.
AAATAAAAAGGTGTAAAATGTGATGTGAAAACATAAAATGTAAAATGTGCAGTGTGGACAATATAGTCCATAAAAATGTAATATCCTTGTATGGTGACAAATAGTAACTAGACTTATCGTGGTGATCATTTTGAAATGTATAGAAATATCAAATCACTATGTTGTGCACCAGTAACTAACATAATGTTGGAGGTCAATTAAACTTCAAAAACAAACAAACAAACTCATAGAGAAAGAGGTTACATTTGTGGTTACCAGAGGCACAGGATCAGGGGAGAGGGAATGGAAGAGGGCAGTCAAAAGGTACAAATTTCCAGTTATAAGATAAATAAGTACTAGGGATGTAATGTACAACATGATAAATATAATTAACACTGCTGTATGTTATATATGAAAACTTTTAAGAGAGTAAATCCTAAGAGTTCTCATCAACAAGGAAAAACTTTTTTCTTCTTTTATTTTGTATCTATATGAGATGATGCATGTTCACTAAACATACTGTGGTTATCATTTCATGATGTATTATGCTGTACACCTTATACAGTGCTGTATGTCAATTATATCTCAATAAAACCCAAAGGAAAATGTTAATGAAATTATTCTAAAATTGTTTTTAAATGTGGCATGGGGAGTAAAAAGGTAGTGGCTTTAGAATGCATTTGAACTTAAGCAAATATCAGTTTAAAATAAACTGCTCTATATATAGGTCATTATTCATGACTTCATGATAACCACAAACCAAGAACTTACAATAAATACACAAAAAATAAAGAGAAAAGAACCCAAACGTAACACTAAAGAAAATCATCAATCCACAAGGGAAGAGACCAAGAGAAGAAGAAACAAAGAACTACAAAAACAACCAGAAAATAAGTAACAAAATGGTAATTAGTACATACCTAGCAATAATGACTTTAAATGTCAGCAGACTAAATGCTCCAATCAAAAGACATAGTGTGAAAAAAAAAAAAAGAAAAAGAGGGTGGATAGATGGATAAAAAAACAAAACCCATCTTTAGATGCTGCCTACGAGAGACTCTTCAGACGTAAAGAAACACACAGACTAAAAGTGAAGGGATAAAAAAAGATATTCTATTCAAAAGAAGCCAAAAAAAAAAAAAGTAGGGTAGCAACACTCATATCAGACAAAATAGACTTTTAAACAGAGACTATAACAGAAGACAAAGAAGAGATTTACATAATGATAAATGTGTCAATCCAAAAAGAGTATATAACATTCATAAATCTTTTTGCACACAACATAAGAACACCTAAATATATAAAGCAAATATTAACAGGCATAAAAGGAGAAATTAACAGTAATGCAATAATAGTAAGGGACTTCAATATCCCACTTGCATCAATAGACAGATCATCCAGATGGAAAATCAATAAGGAAACACTGGCCCACTGGCCTTAAATGACCCATTAGAGAAGATAAACTTAATAGATATATACAGACATTCCATCAAAAAACAACAGAGTACACATTCTTTTAAAGTACACATGGAACATTCTTAGAGAGAGAATACATGCTAGGCAACAAAACAAGTCAATAAATTAAAAGACTTAACCATATCAAGCATATTTTCCCATCATGACTCTATGAAACTAGAAATCAAATACAAGAAAATGGAAAAAATACAAAACTGGAGACTAAACAACATGCTACTAAACAACCAGTGGGACAATAAAGAAATCAAAGAGGAAATTTTAAAATACCTGAGACAAATGAAAGTGGAAACACAATGTTCCAAAATTTATGTGATGCAGAAAAAGCAGTTCTAAGAGTGAAGTTTATAGTGATAACAGGCATACCTCAAGAAACAATAGAAATTCCAAATAATCTAACTACACCCAAGAGAACTACAAAGAGAATAACAAAGCCCAAATTTAGTAGACAGAAAGAAATAATAAAGATCAGAGTGAAATAAATGAAATAGAGACTAAAAAAGTAGAAAAGATCAATGAAACTAAGAGCTAGTTCTTTGAAAATATTAACAAAATAGATAAACCTTTAGCCAGACTCATCAAGAAAAGAAAGAGATAGGGCCCAAATAAAATCAGAAATGAAAGAGAAGTTACAAGCAATACCACAGAAATACAAAGGATCCTAAGAGACTACTATAAACAATTATATGCCAACAAATTAGACAACGAGGAAAAAACAGATAAATTCTTAGAAACATACAATCCTCCAAGACTGAATCAGGGATAAATAGAAAATGTGAACAGACTGATTACTAGTAATGAATCAGTAATCAAAAATCTCCCAACAAACAAAGTCCAGGTCCCAACTGCTTCTGTGGAAAATTCTACCAAATATTTAAAGAAAAATTAATACCTATCCTTCTTAAATGATTCCCCAAAACTTAAGAGGCAGGAACACTTCCAAACTCATTCTACAAAGCCAGAATTACCCTGATACCAAAACCAAACAATGACACTATGAAAAAAGTAAATTACAAGCCAATATCCCTGATGAACATAGAAGCAAATATCCTCAGCAAAATATTAGGAAACCGAATTCAACAATACATTAAAAGGATCATACATCATGTTCAAGTGGGATTTATTCCAGGGATGCAAGGATATCTAGAAATCAATCAACATGATACATCACATTAACAAACTGAAGAATAAAAATCATATGATCATTTCAATTGATGCAGATAAATCATTTGAGAAAATTCAACATCCATTCATGATAAAAAAAAAAACTCAACAAAATGGGTATAGAGGGAACACACCTCAATATAATAAAGGCTATATATGACAAACCGATAACTAACCTCATACTAAATGGTGAAAAACTGAAAACTTTTCCTCTAAGATCAGGAAAAAAACAAGGATGCTCACTCTTTCCTCTTTTATTCAACATAGTTTTGGAAGTTCTAGCCATAGCAATCAGACAAGAAAAAGAGATAAAAGCCATCCAAATTGGGAAAAAAAGGAAATAAAGTGTCACTGTATGCAGATGACATGATACTATGCATAGAAAACCCTAAATACCCCACCAAAATACTATTAGAACTAATAAATGAATTCAGCAAAGTTGCAAGATACAAGATTAATACACAGAAATCTGTTGCTTTTCTATACATTAAAAACAAGCTATCAGAAAGAGAAAGTAGGAAAAATTCCATTTACAATTACATCAAAAAGAATATAATACCTAGAAATAAATTCAACCAATGAGGTGAAAGACCTGTGCTCTGAAAACTATAAGACATTGATGAAAGAAATTGAAAAAGACACAAATAAATAAAGATACACTGTACTCATGGATTGGAAGAATTATTATTGTTAAAATGTCCATAGTACCTATAGCAATCTAGTGGCATTTTTCACAGAACTAGAACAAATTGTCCTAAAATTTGTATGGAACAAAAAAAGACCTTGAATAGCAAAAGGAATCCTGAGAAAGAAGAACAAAGCTGGTGGTATCATGCTTCCTGATTTCAAATTATACTACAAATCTATAGTAATCAAAACAGTATGGCACAAAAACAGACACAGATCAATGGAACAGCATAGGGAGCCCAGAAATAAACCCATGCTAATATAGCCAATTAGTCTACAACAAAGAAAGCTAGAATCTACACTAGGGAAAAGACAGCCTCTTCAATTAATGGTATTGGGAAAAGTGAACAGTTACATGCAAAACAACAAAACTAGCCCACTTTCTTATACCATATACAAAAATAAACTCAAAATGGATTAAACACTTAAATATAAGACCTGAAACTGCAAAACTCCTAGAAGAAAATATAGGTAGTATTCTCTTTGACATTGGTCTTAGCTATATTTTTTTGGATCTGTCTGCTCAGGCAAGGGCAAAAATAAACATATGGGACTACATCAAACTAAAAAACTTTTGCACAGTGAAAGAAACCATCAACAAAATGAAAAGGCAACCTACTGAATGGGGGAAAATATTTGCAAATGATATGTCTAATAAGGGGTTATTTTCCAAGTATATAATTGACTCATACAACTCAATATCAAAAAAGGAAACAGTCTGATTTAAAAATGGGCAGAGGGTCTGAATAAACATTTTTTCAAAGAAAACATAGAGATGGTCAACAGGCACATGAAAAGATGCTCAACATCACTAATCATCAGGGAAATGAAAATCAAACTTCAATGAGATATCACCTCACACCTGTCAGAATGACTGTTATCAAAAAACAATGAATAAGTTTTGTCGACAATGTGGAGAAAAGGGAACCCACATGCACTGTTGGTAGGAATTTAAATTAGTACAACCACTATGGAAAACAGTATGGAGGCTCCTCAGAAAATTAAAATTAGAACTACCACATGACCTAGCAATTCCACTTCTGAAAAAAAAAGAAAGCACCAATTTGAAAGATATATGCACCTCTATGTTCATTGCAGCATTATTTACAATAGCTAAGATTTGGAAGCAGCTTAAGTGTCCATTGATAGATGAACTGATAAAAAAGAAGTGATACACACACACACACACACACATATATACACACATACAATGGAATATTATGCAACCATAAAAAAGAATGCCATGTGGTCATTTGTGAAAATCTGGGTGGACCTGGAGGGTATTATGCTAAATGAAATAAATCAGACAGAGAAAAACAAATACCATGTGATTTTACTTACATGTGCAATTTAAAAACAAAACAAGCATTAAAACAGAACGAGAAAAATACTGATAGATACAGAGAATAATCAGTTGCCAGAGCAGAGGGAGTGGAGGAATGTGTGAAATAGGGATGGTGACTAAGAGGTACATTCTCAGTTATAAACTAAATATGTCACAAGGATGTAATGTACAGCATTACAGTTTATATATGACAGGGAATATAGTCAATAATATTATAATACCTTTGTATGGTAACTGATGATAACTAGACTTATTGTGGTGATCATTTTGTAATGTATAAAAATATCAAATCACTATATGGTACACCTGAAACTGATATAATATTGTAAGTCAATTATACTTCAATAGAAGTTAAAGTGGACCTGCATTATCATCTACAAATGTAAACTAGTAATAAAGTAGTGCATACCTATTCAGGATAGGGAGACAAAGGAAGTAAATCTAGAACAGCTATGGAGTTAATAGGTTTATGGATATAAGTGTAGCACTGAAGAATAAAGGTGGGAGTTAAAGGAAAGATTAAATTCACTGAGTAGAACAGTGTCGCTAGTTCATGTTCAAAATGATGAAAGAAAATTTTGAAATATTTCTTAAAAAAATTAATTTGTGGTTTGCCTGAGAGAGCTATTTTTTCTCCTTAGCTTCTTCCTCAGAAGCTATTCCCGATGACCTTTTTTCTAACCATCAATTCCTTCAGCAGGTCAGATCAGCTATCTCTGGCACCTCATCTCCAAAGAGAGGCCCCAACATATTCTTGGACTCTCTAGGTACTGATACAGTTTGTACCCCACTCGAAATTCCTACTTGATTCCACTGACTGACCATAATACAAATCAGCTTGTTTTGAGCTGTGTCCTCATTAAAAGTTCCATTGGAAACTTTCCAGCAGATTATAACATGTTGGCTACCTTTGGGTCTGACAACCTTAATGACCCTTTTGAGCTACAATTTCTATGACTGATAATTTTGCCAACTGAAGTCCCTAGCAATGGGAAGTAGTCTCTCCTTGGAGGTCTCTCTTAAGGCTTTGGAATCATTGTTGCCCTGACACAGCTACTAAATATAGCATTTTTTTTTTTTTTTTTTTAGATTCCACGTATAAGTGAGACCATACAGTATTTGTCTTTCTCTGTCTGACTTATTTCACTTATTTTTTTTTACATCTTTATTGGAGTATAATTGCTTTACAATGGTGTGTTGGTTTCTACTTTATAACAAAGTGAATCAGTTATCTTCCCTCTTGCGTCTCCCTCCCTCCCACCCTCCCTATCATGGACATAAATATAGCTTTTTTTTTTTTTTTTTTTTTTTTGTGGTACGCGGGCCTCTCACTGTTGTGGCCTCTCCCGTTGCGGAGCACAGGCTCCAGATGCGCAGGCTCAGTGGCCATGGCTCACAGGCCCAGCCGCTCCGCGGCATGTGGGGTCTTCCCAGACCGGGGCACGAACCCATGTCCCCTGCATCGGCAGGTGGACTCTCAACCACTGCGCCACCAGGGAAGCCCAAATATAGCATTTTTGATAAACAGCTATCAGCATACTATTGGGCTTGGTTTGAAACCAAACACCTTACCCAGAAAGGCCTCATGAGTCTCTGGCATAACATCCCTATTTTGGAGTCAACTCAGAGTTCACCAATATAAAATAAAAATTTTAAAAATTCAGAGTCCACGACTAACATGATAAAGCTTGCTCAACAAGCCTTACTTGCCAAGTGGAAATGGCATATTCATCCAGCCCCAGCGGCATCTTAGCTTTACATGAGAAAGTGGCAGCTGTACCTGTGAGGGGCACTTTGTTTCCCACTCCACTGCCTGATGAGAAGCTACCTGCTCAGAGTCCTCTTGTCACTGAGATTCCCCAAAATGTCTGGCTCCAATTTGCTGACAGCTCTGTTAAACTGAAAACTGATGGTGTGCACAGGACTTCTGCAGGCTCAGCCTCAGACCAGCTGAGCCACACTGAAAAGGGACTATGTTTATTCTACACTAGGGCAGATCTCAAACTGTTCTCCTAACTCAGACGAACACTCCCTGTGATGAACTTCATTTTCACTGATTTTAAGCTGTTGCAAGAGGCCTAGAGGTTTGGTCAGCCACATGGAAAACTAAAGACTGTCAGGTTAAAGACATCTTTCTTTGGGGCCATGAAGTATGACAATGAGGCTTAAAATCAAATTATCTGGGCCACTTGTACAGATGGCCATGAAAAGGATTCATTCTCTGGTGAGGCCAACTGGACTCATACCACCGATTAAGCCTGTACTACCCAGATTGTCATAATCACTGCATAGATTCATCACTATATGGGATATAGCAATCCATCCACCATCATATCCTGGATACAGGGGAAAGGATTCTGTTTCTGATGAAGAGGCTAATACCACATGCCAGACTCTTGCCAAAGGTGGGCCTGTTGTCTCAAGGGGGGAGGAACCAGATTGCTTGGGACTTGACCCCCACCCAGTGCTTAAAGATTGATTATATTAGCTCCCTGATCTCCTTACCCAGGCTAGTAATGGTGCCTCAGTGTTGTCAGCACATTTTCAGGTTATGGAATTGCTGTCCCACTCCAGACAGCTGATTCCAGTCATACCGTTGTGACTCAAAATTTAATCTCAATTATGTGTTTGACTTTCTGGACCATTTGCAGTCTGACAATGATGCTCCTTTTATCACAAAAGTCATTAGACAGTGTCCACAATGCCCTGATAGGTATTTGATGGATCTTCCACACGCCTACCATCCTCAGGCATCCAGTATTTTTGAGTATTGGAAATGTCTTCTAAAAACCAGGTCAAAAAGATTTCTGAGTCTACTACCCTCACTGCCTCCTAATCCACGCACACCTGAGTATGGCAGTTTGGTCACTAAAGGAGCATCTGATGGTCAGGATGAAAGTGGTGGGGGAATATGTAGACCTATTTTGGAAATTTGGGACTCCAACCAGACCAATCTTGATCATTATGTTTCTTTTTTTTTCCTTAACAGCAACATCAGGCTGGATGAGTTAATGTATTCCTCAAGTAGCAACTGAACCAAAAAAGGTCTTAGAGGATTCAGACTTAATTCTGGCCCAGCCACCTGGATTCTCTTATTGAATGTACATGGTTTTAGAACATAATGACTCTTTGTTTGAACACACTATACAACAAACCCCTTACTGTAAACCCACATGGACAAAATAGGGAATATACTGGGTCTCTGAAGGTTTTATAAAAATGTCTTATCCCTCTTGTACCAGATCCCTCTGGATAATAGTAGAAGATGGTTGAAAAAAGGTGACATTATAGCTACTGTGATAGGACATACAGATTTTATAGTAGTGGCGAGAGTGCCACAAACCTGGCACCTTAGGAGGGAACACCTTAGACCCAGGAGGTGTGAGAGAGGGAGGGATCTTAATGATCTTTTACATTTCAGAATTGCCCTGGAAGGCTTCTCTGTAAAAGACAATGCCCTGCCATAACTCTCCCAAATGGTTGCAAACACCTTGAATTTAACTGACTGCTGGGTTTTCTATCCATACCAGAGGTCTTTGATGGTTAAGTCATTCCACTTAACCATCCAAGAAGTCAATTGGAAATAGCAGGGAAAGGCCCTAGGTCTGATATCTCCCTCATAAAACACTTAATACTTCTGGATAGCTTTCCCACCCTTATTCTTATAGCTATTGCTCTACTGCTCTACAGGACAGACAAATATCCCCCAGCTGGTGGCATGCAAGAACCAAACAGATCAGCCAGACTGCCTCTAGAAAGTCTCTCCAAAAATAAGAATTAGACTCAACTTATTCAGAATGAACTGGGAACTACACCAGATGGCTGAGAGATGCTCTGAGAGACACTGTCAACTTGTGTCCCCTGGCCAATGTAGGTCTTACTTGGGGAAATTCTTATAATTATGAACACTACCAAATGCAAAATGGATGGCTAGTTGGAAGCTGCTGCATAGCACAGGGAGATCAGCTCAATGTTTTTTGACGACCTAGAGGGGTGGGATAGGGAGGGTGGGAGGGAGGCTCAAGAGGGAGGGGATATGGGGATATATGTACAGGTATAGCTGATTCACTTCGTTGTACAGCAGAAACTAACATAACATTGTAAAGCAATTATACTCCAATAAAGATATTAAAAAAAATTTTAAAAAATAAACGACACTTTCTTTCGAAGTTTACTTTACCTCATCCTCCCATGGTATTTCTTATGCAGAAGCCACCATTAACTTTCTTCTCTCCTTCAAGCGTCTAAGGGAACTCAACCTGTAATTGATGTAGCCTTCGGATAACTGTGAACATACCCCCAAAATGGCTACCCTCAATTCCTTAGGGGAGCTTCCCAGAGAGATAACTGACGCATGATTCATGAGTACTAAGTTGACAGTTTTACCTCTGATGGGAGTCATTCCTTTAGGAAAGATGGTACAGAATTGTAAGATTAAACTGCTGCATGTAGGCTTGTTCACATACCCTCATAACCAGTCATCAAGGTCTAATACAACTCACCACTGACTGTGTCCTTTCATGAGTATAGGCATGGCAATCAGATAGTCTCTCTGAAAGACATGGGTTCATATTCCAGATGTGCCACTTAAGAAAAAATGACCTTGAGAAAATCAGACCACTTCAGCCTTTTGGATTTTTTTTTTACTTCTGAAAATGTGGATAATATTACCAAAATTGACAAATTACATGAATTTTTCTGGCAGTTACTGGCTCAAATAATTGAAGGTTCCCTTCTTTTCCTTGCTTCAACCGAAATATTTTTTCATTATTTTTCTTTAGTCATTTATTATCTGAGACTTTAAGCTACTGACTTTCTTAAAGAGAAAAAAAATCTTGCCTATACTATGTGATGTGCTGAAAAATAATTGAACTTCGAAATCTACAAACCTAGATACAAATTGAGGTCCCATCACTCTTTATCAGTGTAATCTTAAGCAATTTACTTAAACTCCTGGACTCGAAAAAATTTAGGGGTTTGAACTAAATGATCATTACTGTGCTACAAAGTTCTAAGAGAATAAATGTCTTTTTGAACATGGTGTAAGGTTACTAAAGTATCTTTTTCAAAGCATTGAGATCTATTTTAAAGAATTTTACAGTGCCATATTTTAAAATGCATTACATATGTTCTTACTTTCTTTAAAAAAGTACTCGGAATACACTTAACCATTTATTGATAAATCAAGATTATTATGGTCATTAAATATAATTATGTGCTGTAAATACTGAACAGTCAAAATATTCATGCCTCATGACTTTTAGATTTAGAGCCTCAGATATGTGGGCAACGCCCTTCCAAAATCTGAGAAACATAAACTCTTTAAAGAAAAAACAATCAGAAAATAGTTGGTCAAATTTTCTTTTCTTTTCAAGGGCAAATTAAATAAGACAGGGAATTTGTTTATCCTAAGTGAAAGGCTCTATCTAAATATATCTTTAATAAGACTTCCTGTATTATTAAATTTATTTATAGAAACAATTCACATTTCACATCTTTATTAAACACTAACCTAGTATTTTTAAATATATACAGGGAACAATGGGATTCTAGTTGCCAGAGCTCTAAGATATACGGACCATGTGACATTCTGAAAGGCGTTAGGTCCCTGTCAGTGAAGTGAAGGTGCTCTAAGTACTATTCCAGCTCACTGCCAGCTCAGGCCCCATGCACAGATTTTCACAAATTAATTCTTTCAAGCATGAAGTGTATTCTGGTAGTTATTTTCAGATGCACAGCCAAGGAATGAAATTAGTGTCTAGGGGCTGTGTTGGAGCTTTGACAAAAAAGATGAATATTGTGTGCTACATCATTTGAGCCCATTATCTCATTGTTTACTTATTTATTATTCAGATTCATTCAGAAGCAGAAAATCATGTTTCTTAAAACATCTAATTGCCATGAGTGTGACATTTGAGAGACTGTTCAGTATGGCAAAACCGTTTGCAGATCACAGTGATCTGAAGTCTGCTTTAACTCCTATTTCAAGGGCATGTAATAGGAGACAAAATGATATGAATGGTGCTCTCTACTTGGATATTGTCCTATTAGCACAAGGTGGGCTTGTTTTAGATAGAAAATTTAAATGTTGAAAATTAATCAATACGTTAAATATTATTGTTTGAAGCAAGATAGGTGCTTATTAACATTCTCTATGCAGTGTCTTTTTTAAAAATTGAAGTATAGGGCTTCCCTGGTAGCGCAGTGGTTGAGAGTCCGCCTGCCGATGCAGAGGACACGGGTTCGTGCCCCGGTCCGGGAAGATCCCACATGCCGCGGAGCGGCTAGGCCCGTGAACCATGGCCGCTGAGCCTGCGCGTCCGGAGCCTGTGCTCCGCAATGGGAGAGGCCACAGCAGTGAGAGGCCTGCGTACCGCAAAAAAAAAAAAAAAAAAAAAAATTGAAGTATAGTTGATTTACAATTTTGTGTTAGTTACAGGTGTACAACACAGCGATTCAGTTATATATACATATTCTTTTTTCAAATTCTTTTCCCTTAGAGGTTATTACAAAATATTGAGTAGGGTTTCCTGTGCTATACATTAGGTCCTTGTTGGTTATCTATTTTATATACATAGTGGTGTGTATATGTTAATCCCAAACTCCTAATTTATCCCTCTCCCCCTCTTTCCCTTTGGTAACCATCAGTTTGTTTTCTATGTCTGTGGGTCTATTTCTGTTTTGTATATAAGTTCATTTGTATCATTTTTTTAGCTTCCACATATAAGTTGTATCATATGATATTTGTCTTTCTCTGTCTGGCTTACTTCACTTAGTATGATTATCTCTAGGTCCATCCATGTTGCTGCAAATGGTGTTATTTCATTCTTTTTTATGGCTTAGTAATATACCATCGCATATGTATACCACATCTTCTTTATCCATTCATCTGTCAATGGACATTTAGGTTGCTTCCATGTCTTGGCTATTATAAATAGTGCTGCTATGAACATTGGGAGGGTGCATGTATCTTTTCAAAGTACGGTTTTCTCTGGATATGTGCCCAGGGGTGGGATTGCTGTAGCATTTGGTAGCTCTATTTTTAATTTTTTAAGGAACCTCCATACTGCTCTCCATAGTAGCTATATCAATTTACATTTCCACCAACAGTGTAGGAGTTTCCTTTTTCTCCACACCCTCTCTAGCATTTATTGTTTGTAGATCTTTTGATGATGGCCATTCTGTCTGGTGTGAAGTGATACCTCATTGTAGTTTAGATTTGCATTTCTCTAATAATTAGCAATGTTGAGCATCTTTTCATGTATGCAATGTCTTTTTTTACAGAGCTCAAAGCATTCTGTTGCTCACACCTCCTCAGTCAGATAGATTCACTGAAGGAATCATCTGTTTGAATAGATTATTTGGTCTTCTTTATGAGGACTATAATTGTGTCTTCCCAGTTCCCCATCTGTATGAAATAGAACTATTTCTTTGTCTCAGGGAAAGTATTGAAATTATTTTACCACTTTTTCCTTATATCTTCAAAGAATACCTTATTTAATTCCAGAAGCTCAAGGTATTTTTATTGTTTTGCTGAAAGATATCCACCTAAAATATCAAAGCAGGCATGTAATCAAAAACATTTTAAAAAGAACTGATCAACATTTTACCTTCTTTGTTTTATATATGAACACTCACTAAAGGCCATTTGGAGAGTGATTATGTATATGACAATTGTGTTGGTAGTGGCAGTTTTATTTGTTTTGCATAGAAACTGCATTTCAGTAAGGAGCAGGACATCAATAAGAACATGAAGGAAGCACTCTAGACTTCCTAGCTTTCCAAAATTCTTAAATACCCTAGAAAATGGATAAATTACTTTCTCTAGGAAAAATTCTAAAGTAGTATTCTCTTTATATAAATAATGGAAGGGTTTCAGTGAATTGAGGTAGTTATTGATGAGGCATTTATTACATTTCTTCCTTTAAAGTCTATCCACTACCTCACAGTCCTGGCTACTTTCTCTACTTGTGGCTCCTCAGACATTTCTGAAATCATCTCCCCTTTCATAATTTACTTTCTCTGCAGAATGACTACTTTCTACCTTCGCTATTCCTTCATAGAGCCTTGTTTGTCAAGTGCAAAATGAGAGACATTTCTAGGGAAGAATCAATAGGATCTACTGACTTATTTGATATTGAGGACAAGGGAGATGATGGCATTTTGATAAGGAGAATCTGAAGACTTTGATTACCAGCAGAAATGGAGGTAAGATATTTATTTATTCTTACAAGTGAGAATCATTAGCTATACTACCCCTTTACTGAAATGTTTGCTGCCAGCTTGGTTTCTGGGACATTTACTGAGGTTTATGCTACTTTCCCCCAACAATCAAGAAACTGAGAGTGAGAAATCAGAACTTTCTTAACCATCCATTCCAAGTTTTCATCTATTTTAGAGTGCTTCTTGTCTCTATTTGCCAAAACAGTGTAGATTTTTTCTCTCTCTGTGCTGCCTTACCTGAAAGTAGTTCTTTTCTTCCAGATCTTGACTATACATTTGAAACTGGAAACTTGAAAACTTTTCACTGGAAAATATATTTCCCTTTGAAATGTGCTTATGCCTAAAGTGTTAGAGAAAGTGGCATTTCTTGTCCCTGACTCTAATGAGCCTTATCTACTATGATGCCAGACATTTTATTAGTATTAAGGATTACAAGGCAACTGAGGAAACTTTCCCGATTCAAAAGGCTTAAAATTCAAGCGTGTAAAAAATAAATAAATGCCATACAATATGGCCAGTGTATTGTAAAAGGGAAGGGAGAAGAAGTCCAGGGGAATTAACACATTCTACCTAGGGAACGAGGCATCACAAATAGATTCATAAAGGGGATGTCTCTACTCACCTTTAAACAAGGAATAAAAGTTTGCCCTTCATGCAGAGAGAGCAGATGAGTATAGACACAGATGCAGTAAACAGACTGCTGTGTTCAGAGAATGCATAAAACCTTATGCATAAAACCACAGTGAAGACAAGCATTCCACAAAAGATAAAAACAGGCCAGCAGGTCACTTTACAGAAGACCTGTGACATCTCTGGGACATAGTGATTGTCTGTCCTACACCCACCCACTCTATCTCCATTATATGGCCGCTATGTGAGTAAGATCACTCCACCCCAAGTTCAGGGGTGGACCATGATTGGTCTCAACCATCAAGGTACTCCCACTCCCCTTGCCACAGTGGTTGGTTCAGTAAGAGACAATAACCAAGGCCTAAATGAATCAATGCACTGCAATTCCTTATCCAAAAGTATTTGTTCAAAGAAGACCCAATTAGCATGAAGCTACAGGCCTTTTTTAAATGGTTGTGAGAACTGATTGGAGGTGCCCTTCTGAGGAAGGAAGATCCTTATTCCATTTGCAACTGAACAAAGAGAATGAAGCTAATGAAGTGGTAGGGAGAGTTAAAAGAAAAGCACGAAAATATGCATAAGGCTCACCCTGTATTTTAATGTGATGATCCAGTTAATTTACTTTACCATTTAGACATAGTGTTAAATTTTCTTTTTTTTTAAATAGCAGCATTATTATTTTTATTGAAGTTGATATAGTTGATGTATAATACTATATATTACAAGTATATTATATAGAGATTCACAATTTTTAAAGATTATACTCCATTTACAGTTATTATAAAATATTGGCTATATTTCCTGTGTTGTACAATATATCCTTGTAGCTCATGTTTTTAATGTTTTTAATTAAACTTTTTTTTTTATGTAGCTTATTTTATACCTAATAGTTTGTACCTCTTAATCCCCTACCCCTACATTGCCCCTCCCCACCTCCCCTCTCCCCACTGGTAACTACTAGTTCTCTATATCTGTGAGTCTGCTTCTTTTTTGTTATACTCACTAGTTTGTTGTATTTTTTAGATTCCACATATAAGTGATATCATAGTTTTTGTTCTTCTCTGTCTGATTTATTTCACTTAGCATAATGCCTCCCAAGTCCATCCATGTTACTGCTAATGGTAAAATTTCTTTCTTTTTACAGCTGAGTAGTATACCATTGTATATATATACATATACCACTTCTTTATCCATTCATCTGTTGATGGAAACTTAGGTTGTTCCATATCTTGGCAGTTGTAAATTATGCTGCTATGAACATTGGGGTGCATGTATCTTTTTGAATTAGTGTTTTTGGTTTTTCTCAAATATATACCCAGGAGTGGAATTGCTGGGTCATATGGTAGTTCTATTTTTAGTTTTTTGAGAAACCTCCATACCGTTTTCCACAGTGGCTGCATCAATTTACATTCCCACCAACAGTGCCCAAGGGTTCCCTTTTCTACATATCCTCGCCAACATTTGTTATTTGTGTTCTTCTTGTTGATAGCCATTCTGACAGGTGTCAAGTGTTATCTCATTATGGTTTTGATTTGCATTTCCCTGATGATTAGTGACATTGAGAATCTTTTCATAGTGTTAAATTTTCTGATACAGCATCCTAAAGGAGTCATTGAACTATTTTAGTTAGAGATATAACATTACCAGTTTTATGCTTTAGAAAGTCCATTCAAGATACAGGTGTAGAAAGAATTCAAGAAGCACATGATTGAGGTCAGGGGACTCTTGAAAATCTACTTTGGTAGCCATATGAGAAGCTATGATGGATTCAAGAGTCAGATATCAGACATAATAAGAAGATAGAACCTATAAGACTTAGTGATTTTTGGCCTGGGGAGAGGGGTCAGGAAAGACGATGATTATTCACAGTGATTACTAGGTTTCTGGGTTTTGGATACACCAACTCTTATTATACAGGAAATTCTGGAGGTGGAATAATTCTTCAAGAAGATCTGAACATGTTGATTGGAGCAAATGTAGGAAATATAAACGGATGTGTCAAGTAAGCCTTGGATATTCTCAAAGTAACTTTTTTGATAGCAATATAAATTTGAGAACCACAACAGCTATAGGGGAATACATTGAGTGAGAAGAAGAAATAATAAAAGATAAAATTCAGAAAGAAGACTAATATTTAATATGTGATCCAATAAAGGAAGTACAGGAAATGCCCAGGAAAGTAATATGAGAATGGAGACAATGGTGTATCAGAAACCAAGGAGGACAAGAATGATCTGAAGAAAATGAGGAAGAAGTTGAAAATACCGCAGGAAGTAAGAAAAGATATCACTCTTTCATTCACAGGCATTTATCACCGCTCTGACTTTGTGCCAGGTGAGGTTGTGCAGGTTGTGACAGACAATGCAGGAGGCAGAAAGAGTGCATATCTCATGGAGCTTGCAATCTACATGGGCCGTTTCCCACTGTAGACAAGGCAGTTTCAGTGCAGCACTCAGAATAAAACCCAAATTACAAGTGTGGAGAAATGAGTGGAATGAAAGGAAGTAAAGTCCTCAACTGTAGGCATAAGTGTTCACTTCATGGTAGTGAAACTGGGAATAGTTGTGGAGTGGCCCATGACAAGCCATCTTTTATTTTTAAGATGCGATGAGCATGTTTAGACTGTGAGAGAAAGAACATAGAAAGAAACATTTGAATATATAGATAAGAAAGGGAACAATAAATGTTGCTCGAAAGGTCCTAGAAGAGGTGGGGTAAGTTTGAATCAAGAGCTCAAATGGAGACGTGAGCCTTGAATAAGATAGAAGATGTGAAAGCAGGAAGGTGGTTGGCCATCCTTCCAGCCACAACTCCCCCGACAGATTGAGGGACTCTGCTCCGTGATCTTGCAGAGCCACCCACATACATCTATTTTCCTGGTGTGATTATTTTTAAGTGTTTTTCTCCCCAATACACTATGAGTTCCGTGCAACCAGCAGTGGTGTATATCATCTGTTTGTTCAGTGAGGACAGCAGTACCTAGAACATATCACATGCTTAACAAGTGTGTGTTAATAACAGAATGCTACCAGAGTAGAACTGAGCATTCCCGACTTAAAGGACTATATTCTAAAGGTAAATGAACTTCCAAGTAACTTCAATTAGCTCTCACTTTATTTCCATGAGTCCTCAGGCATCAGTAACATAAAACACTTCAAAGTTATAGTGGGGTTTTCTTTACAGCTGTTATTGGATTTTCTTACCATCATAGCTATAAATAACATATACAGACATCTCCATATGCCTTCAGCCTACACCCATGACAATTGTCATCTACTTTCACTGAATAAAGGCCCTCCAAATGACAGCAGCTTATTTGCAGGTAACTCTTTCAAAAATGTGGAAAATGCTCATGTTATGAGACCTCGTAATTAACACTACTACTTAGTGTTGTATACTACTAGTACCTCTAAAGCATAAATAAATATAGACATCTCATAGAGTTCTTTGTATTGATAATAAAACCAAAACAGGTTTTTAGTTAAGCAAGAATTCCCTAATAACTCACATACCCAATGTTCTCTATGAAGAAATGGGATTGAAAACACAAATTGGAACTTTCCTTTCATATGACAGCATATAATTGCAATCACTATGCTTGGCCTGTCTCTTTCTTCCCAAAATGTCTCTAATCTTATAAACAAAGTATCATAGTTCATGATTCAGTAAACAAGAATAAAATGCCTTACTTTTGAAAATCCTATTTCAAAGAATCCTTCAATACCTTCAAAGTTCAAGTAAACTTTCTTTATCCCTAGTTGATAAACTTGTTTTTAGTTCTGGAGGAAGGGATAGTAGGAAATAAAATGTTAATGTGTAGCCACTATCATTGATCTCTACAGAAGAGATTATACCCTCTATTAAAAATAAATTATTGACATTTTGTACCATATTTCAAACCCAATTATAACCAAAAATTAATGTGATAATGATTTCCAAGCTCTTACCAATGACCCACTTAATTCGCATGAATGTTAGGAGTACAAAATTTGTTCTGTAAGTGTTGGCTTTAATTTATGTTACTCTGTTACATCCCTATTGATTCTTTTGTATATGTGTATCTACTAGGAATTTGTTCCACTGTAAGTGACAGATAACCCAATTTATAATGACTTACACTAATAGGGATTTATTTTTCTCACATAATGAGAGGTTTGAAGGTAGGAGGTGGCTATAGTCAGTTCAGTTGCTCAATAACATCGTCAAGGAATAGCTCTTTCTGTCTTTCTGCTGCACCATCTTTAGTGTGTTAATTTGTTTCTCATGAAAACCAAATTATGCTCGCAATATGTCTGCTGTAGGTCCAGATACCTGTCTTTTTTCAATGCAAAAAAAAAAATGGGAACAAATGCTGCTGGCCACCATTGTTGCCTATTTCAAGAAAGGAAAGGCCTTTGCAGAAACCCCTCCATATACTATCATTTCGGTCTCACCGGCCACTCTTAGATGCAAGAGAGATCAGAAAAGCAGAGGACAGGATTCTAGAGATTGGATTAAAACAAACAGTATGCATGGCCCAGGACTGTGCTACTTGTTGCTCCTAACAAAATAAGAGAACAATAATAGCAAAAAAGAGAGGAGATAGATTTTGGTAGACAACTAACAATGTCTGCCAGTGTACATAATAAAATCTCTCTTATCTAGATTGTTCACAGAATACGATTTTACTTTTTCTTACTTATTCTAGTTTTAAAAAAAGGTATTAATAACTCTATTATAAACTCCTCAAGAGCAGCGACTATGATTTTTCATTACTGTGTTACAGCAAATACAATAACTGACATATAGCAGATATCCAATAAACATTTGTGGGTAGATGTATAAATAAATAAATGCATGAGTGAATACATAGGTCAATTACTGATTTTCAAAAACTTGAATGCCATAACATCATTCAGTACTAAAATTATATTGAATAATAGATGTTTTATGATATATAGTTGTGATCCTCTCATGTTTTTAACTTCTTTTCTTTTATAATTTTATTATTTTTTCCAGCTTTATTGAGTTGACATAAAACATTGTGTAAGCTTAAGGTATGCAACATGTTGATTTGATACACTTATATATGGCAAAATGTTTACCACTATAGTGTTAGCTCACACCTCCATCATGTCACGTAACTACCATTTCTTTTTTGTGGGGAGAATATTTAAAGATCTACTCTCCTAGCAACACTCAAGTCGATAATTTGTATTATTAAACACAGTAACCAGGCTGTATGTTAAATCCCCAGAACTTATTCATCTTATAACTGGAATTTTTGCTCTTTGACCAACATCTCCTCATTTCCCCGACCCCAGCCCCTGGTAACCACCATTTAACTCTGTTTCTGTGAGTTCAGCTTTGATATTACAGTGTATCTCTGCCTGACTTATTTCACTTACCATAATGCCCTCAAGGTCCACTCACGTTGTCACAAATGACAGGATTTCTTTTTTTTTAATGGCTGAATAAAATTACACTGTGTATATATACCATGTCTTCTTTACCCATTCATCTGTTGATGAACGTTTATGTTGTTTCCATATCTTGGCTACTGTGAATGATGCTGCAGTGAACACAGGAGTGCAAATATCTCTTTGGGATCCTATTTTCATTTACTTTAGACATATACCCAGATGTGAGAATGGATCATATAGTAGTTCTATTTTTAATTATTTTTTCTTTTTAAAAAAAATTTATTTATTTTTGGCTGTGTTGGTCTTCGTTTCTATGCGAGGGCTTTCTCTAGTTGCGGTAGGCGGGGGCCACTCTTCATCGTGGTGCGCGGGCCTGTCACTATCGTGGCCTCTCTTGTTGTGGAGCACAGGCTCCAGACGCGCAGGCTCAGTAGTTGTGGCTCACGGGCCTAGTTGCTCCGCGGCATGTGGGATCTTCCCAGACCAGGGCTCGAACCTGTGTCCCCTGCATTGGCAGGCAGATTCTCAACAACTGTGCCACCAGGGAAGCCCCTATTTTTAATTTTTTGAGGAACCTCCATACTGTTTTCCATAGTGGCTGCACCAATTTACATTCCCAACAACAGTGCAGATTCCCTTTTCTCCACATTCTCACCAACATTCTCTTGTTATTTCTCATCTTTTTGATAATAACCATTCTAACAGCTGTGAGGTGGTTTTGATTAACATTTTCCTGATGATTAGTGATGTTGAGCACCTTTTCATGTACGTGTTAGCCATTTGTATATCTTCTTTGGAAAAATGTCTCTTCAGCTCCCCTGCCCATTTTTTAATCAGATTGTTTGGGTTTTTGCTATTGATTTTTTTGTTAACATCTTTATTGGAATATAAATGCTTTACAATGGTGTGTTAGTTTTTGCTTTATAACAAAATGCATCAGCTATACACATACATATATCCCCATATCTCCTCCCTCTTGCCTCTCCCTCCCACCCTCCCTATCCTGCCCCTCTAGGTGGTCACAAAGCACCGAGCTGATCTCCCTGTGCTATGTGGCTGCTTCCCACTAGTTATCTAAAAAAAAAAAAAAAAAAAATGTTCTGAAGAACCTAGGGGCAGGACAGGAATGGACTTGAGGACACGGGGAGGGGGAAGGGTAAGCTGGGACAAAGTGAGAGAGTGGCATGGACATATATACACTACCAAATTTGCTATTGATTTTTATGAGTTCTTTATATACTTTGGATATTAACCCCTTATCAGATATATAATTTACAAATATTTTCTCCCATTCTGTAAATTCCTTTTTATTTTGTTGATGGTTTTCTTTGCTGTACAGAAGTTTTTTAGTTGCTGTAGTCCCACTTGTTGATATTTGGTTTTTTGCCTTTGCTTTTGATGTCAAATCTGAAAAGTCATTGTCAAGACCAAAGTCAAGGAATTTAGTCCCTGTTTTCTTCTAGGAGTTTCATGGTTTCACATCTTACTTTCAAGTCTTTAATCCATTTTGAGTTGATTTTTGTATATGGTGTAAGATAGGGGTCCAGTTATCATTGTTTTGCATGTGGCTATCCAGTTTTTCCAACACCATTTATTGAAGAGGCTACCTTTTCTCCCATTGTTTACCCTTGGCTCCTTTGTCATAAATTAATCTGATCTTTGTCATTTCTTCCTTTTGCTAACTTTGGGCTTAGTTGGTTCTTCTTATATGTTTTTAAGTTTTGCAAAACCATACGAAATTTAAAGGCAGTTTCCTTTCTCCAAAGGGAGATGCTAAATTATCTAGCTATTAAGCGTATTAAGGATAATAGAGTAAATGTCCACAGTAATGGGGAAGAAGGAAGGAAGTGAGAGGGATGGAAGGAGGCAAGGAAGGCAAGATTAAAAAAAGAAAAAGGAAAGGAAAGGAAAGGAAATGGAAGAAACACTCAAGCTATCAAGTGATTGTGAAGGTTTAGATAGCAGTTAGAGGTCCAAGAGTAAAATGCAACATCATCCAAAGTCCTGGAAAAGGCAAAAAAGTATAGGTTGATGTAGCTGTGTCTTCTCAAGTCTAAAATGAAAACCAGAATTAGATTAAATTATCTTTGATAAAAAAAAATAATGAAAAAGACTCTTAATTATACTGGCGCATTAGAAGCTCTTTAAATAACATGAAAGTCCCCTACATACGAACAAGTTCCATTCCATTCCGAGAGCACGTCCATAAGTCCAACTTGTTCGAAAGTCCTGCAGTTAGCCTAGGTACGCACCTAACACAATCGGCTATATACTGCTGCTTTTACGCTTCCTTCTGGACATCGTGGGCTTGAAATAAAGATACTGTGCTATGATACTCTATAGAGTACTATACAGTAAGGTACACAAAAGCACAACCACTTGTAGAGGATGCATGCACGTGACAGCGTACACCAGACAGATGAACTAACTTATGCGATTGGACACGCGAATGCATGTTCACATCTTTGAAAGTTCGCAACTTGAACGTTTGTATGTAGGGGACTTGCTGTACTCAGAGTGATGCTTCTATCTTTTTCAACAGAATTAAATAGTAATGAGGAAAGCAAGGATTTTCTTTTCCCTGTAAATCCTTTCTCTATTGTCCAACCCTCTCCTCAACTTTCTACTTTTGGCAAAAAGGAGTCATTGGTTAGATAGAGAAGAGCCTCCTAGATTGCCCAGTACCAAATGAAGAAAATCAATAGGAAAGGTAAAGAAAGTTTCACACCATTTTCTGGACTCCATATGAGCCTGTAATAGGTAATAATAAGCATGTTTTCTTTCTGGAAACAGACTACTTACACAACATTGTAGATGGTGCAAATGAGAAGCTACCTTTTTTGCAGTTATATTTATGAGATTTTAACTTTTACACACAAAAAAATAGAATTAAAAAGTATCCAATAATCTATTACACTTAACTACACACGAAAAGACTCATTAAGCTGATGGGACTGTGCCCTCCCAGTGAGAGTTATGTTAATGCAATTAAAATATGTAGGAGGAAATAAACAGCACCATAAATATCATAATTCTGTGCAAATACAAACCAGTCAAATAATGGTAAATTCAATGAAATCATAAAAATTTAAACCAGAATAAGACCTTAGAAAACAATGAATCCAACCTCTTCATATTAATATTTAAAGCTATATAACTGGATGACAGAGGTTGAACTAAACCCAGGTATCCAATGGCATGTGATTAACCCATGATGTACACTTTTGGAAAGAATATGGCTGTCTTTTGATTAAGTTTATCATTATGATCATCAGATATGCAAGCGAATTAATATGTAAATAGTTTAAGTTAATCCAAAAACCAGTCTGACAGATTTTCATTGACTACCTTGATTTGCCCAGTGGCTAACAAGATTATGAATTTTAAAATTGTCCATATTAAGTGGGTGTTCTTGGCTTTTACTATGCATAGATTATTATGCATATAAAATTATGGAAGTTTATGTATATACTGGCCTATTAAATTCTAATATACATAATGCAGACATTAAACGGGGGGAAGTCTGGCAAAGCTATGCTGCAGCTCGTGAATACCAGTGATAAGCCTATCTGTCTTCAAGTTAATTGCAAATAATTTTACCTGAAATAGAAAAGTATTGCCGTTTTACATTCGCTTAAAATTAGTGGAAACTGCATATGTTGTTGCCACAGACTAGAAATATGTGTTAACCGTCTGACATGGTACGTGCTAATCACAAATATTGTCCTATCATGCCAGCTTTACTATTTGTGTATCAAACGTTTTCTTAATTACAGGTTATTATATGAAGCATGACAAAATAAATATCATGGCCATGCTTTTATTTAATTAGTAATATTCAATTTACTGGAAATTAGGGTTGTTTTGGTTCGTTTTAAGGGTATTTCTGAACATTTTATTCAGAAGATTGGCTGAACATTATCTTATTGAAATATCAAAGCAAGACTGATATATTTTATTCTAACAAAACTGCAGCTATTTTTTGTGAAGTTATCATGTTTTCTAAAAATTTAACATCAAATACTTTTATATTATCATATACGCCATTCTAAAATTTCTTAAGTAGTTTCTTAAACAATAGAAATATACTTATTTTAAATCCTTTTCTGCTTCAAAAATTAATTAAATATTTATTTTGAATGAGGAGATAGGAAGGTATGCTCTATACTTAGCTGCCTTCACTGTACAAAGAGAAAAATACATGGTGGTTGCATCTGGTAGACGAAGGTACAACCTAGAGATCCATCAAGCAGACCTAGATCATGGTTAGCAGGGAGAACAGAGACCACATACGAAGAGAGGAAAATGAGAGAATATGATGGAAAAAAGAAAGAAGCAAAGTAACTGCAGACAGTGGCATACACGTAGCAAACAGGGTTAGATTTTTAAGTCGAGCGTCAGTTTTATGACAAAGGAAAACAAATTTTAGCTCTCAGCATTGTGTGCAGGGAAGGACAGGAAGACAAGGAATGACAAGTGTCCTAGAACTAGTCAGAGCAAGGGAGCAGAGTAGGAAGGTCTTGAGCTCACCTCGTCCCACAGACACACCAAAACTACAACTACATATAGGACAACTGTCTCTCAGAGTGACCTGAAGACTAGTAAAACAGATATTCTACAACTAAAGATATAAAGAAAAGACCAATTTGAGACATGTGGGAGGGGCAGAGACGTGGTCTAGTCAGAACCCACACCTCCAGTCTGGCAACCCATAAGCGGGAGAGACATCACAACGGTGGAGGTTTCCCCTGAGGAGCGAGGAATGTGAGGCCCACATCAGTTCCCCAGACTGGGAGACCTGCACCAGGAAGATAAGCCCTCATAAGGTTTGGATTTGAAAACTAGTGGGGCTTACACCCAGGAGAGCCAGATTGTTGTGGGAAACTGAGACATGGCTCTTGAAGGACTCATGCACAAACTCACTCACCCCGTGGTCCAGCTCAGAGGCAACAGCTTGAAAAGTGCCTGGATCATAGGAGAAGACTGACCCACTAATTTTAGGGCTTGTGCAGAGGGACAGGGACCTGCTGGAACTTCCTCTAAGGATGGAAGCACTGGTGGCACCTTGTTACTCTCCTTCCACCGAGCTAGCTGGTGTTGGCTGATACTGTTCCTGTCACTCCCCCTCAACTAAGCTAATACAATGCACCCCACCCCAGCTGGGGACCCACCCTGCCCAACTTGCCCACTGCAGCTGGCCTTTCCAAAGCAGTTCCTACCTGCCCCATCTGGCAGGCCACCCCAGCTAGCACCAGTGCCTCTCCAAGGTGGCCCCCACTATGGTGTGGCCAGCCCTGCCCATCAGGGCACCTGCAGCAGTCATGGCTGAGCCATGTACTAGATGCGCCAGGAGCCAGTGGAGCTTACTAGGATTCTGACAGCTGTTGTGGCTGAGCCTTACAGCCAGCCAGCCTGGAAACCAACTCTGCCTACCTGTGTGCCTGCAGCAATCACAGCCCAACCACAATAGGAAGATGCATGCAGCCCATGCAGGAAATACTACTGGAGCATCTAGTTCTGGTGACCAGGGGACATTGTGCCATTGGGCTCCACAGGACAACTTTTACATAAGGCCATTCTTTCAAGACTAGAGGATGTAACAGATAAACCTAGACATAAAAACAAACACAGAGACTTAGGCAAAATGAGAAGACAATTGAATACCTTCCAAATGAAAGAATAAGACAAAACTTAGGAAAGTAACTAAATGAAATGGAGATAAGCAATTTACCAGGTAAACAGTTTAAAATAACACTCATAAAGATACTCGCCAAACTCAGGAGAAGAATGAATGAATTCAGTCAGAATGTCAAAAAAAAAAAAAAAAGAACCAATAAGAAGTGAAGAATATGATAATTGAAATGAAAAATACCATAGAGGGAATCAACAGATTAAAGATGTGGAAAAATGAATCAGTGATCTAAAAGACAGAGTAGTAGAAATCATCCAATTGGAAAAGCAAACAGAAAAAAGAATTTTAAAAAATGAGAATAGTTTAAGAGACCTCTGGGACAACAACAAGTAAACTATCATTCATATTAATGGGTCACAGAGGGAGGAGAATGGGAAAAAGGTACAGGAAAGTTACTAGAAAAAATAGTGGCTGAAAACTTCACTAACCTGATGAAGGAAACAGACATCCAAGTCTAGGATTTAGAATTCCAAACAAGATGAATCCAAAGAGACCCACACCAAGACACATTATAATTAAAATGTCAAAAGTTGAAGGTAAGAGAGAATCTTAAAAGCAGCAAGACAAAAATAACTAGTTACAGATAGGGGAGCACCTATAAGACTATCAGCTAACTTTTCAGCAGAAACTTTACAGGCCAAAAGGGACTGGCATGATATATTTAAAATGCTGAAAGAGGGCTTCCCTGGTGGCACAATGGTTGAGAGTCCGCCTGCCAGTGCAGGGGACGGGGGTTCGTGCCCCGGTCCGGGAAGATCCCGCATGCCACGGAGTGGCTGGGCCCGTGAGCCATGGCCGCTGGGCCTGCGCGTCCGGAGCCTGTGCTCCGCAGCGGGAGAGGCCACGACAGTGAGAGGCCCGCGTACCGCAAAAACAAACAAACAAAAACAACAACAAAAAAAATTGGTACATAACATTATATTAGTTTGCAACATAATAATTCAATCTTTGTACACACACAAAGTGATCAGCATAGTAAGTCTAATTACATTTTAAAGTTTAAGAAACACTGGGATAGATTTTACATATCCTCCAGATTTAGATAGGCATATTTGAAAGAGTTTATCAAATATAACAGAAGTAAGTTTATGACATGAACCTCTGAGAGGGATTAAAGCAACAAATGAAAGTTAGGGGGCTCTAAGAAGTGAAATTTTAATTGGACAAATAATCCTGATAATAAATAAAAGAGTGTATGGTACGTAAAAAAGCAAAAACAATACCAGAATGGTGTTGGGCAAGGAGTTCTCTGGAGTCCGGTTTTTTAAAGCAACAAGTATAATGCCTAATATTTAACTGGAATTTTGTTATATACCAGATGTTTTCTATACACCATATACTAGGCTCCTTATATGACTTAACTAATTTCTCCCTTATATAATAATTAATGTAATAATTAATTACATTAAATCTGTACAGTGGGAGGAAATTCTGTCTCCACTGTATAGAGGCAAACACCAAGAATTGAAGAAATTGAATAAATACCCCAAATATAAGTAGGTAATAAGTTGTGGTGGCAAGTTTCAAATCCAAGAAATCTCTCCCCTACGAAAATCATAAGATACTTTAACTGAAACGTGACTATGGCATTTTTTAAGAGCTAAAACTCTTAGAAGAAGATAAAAAAGTAAGTCTTAATGATCATGGATTAAATAAGGTCTTCTTAGATATGACACCAACAGCACAAGAGACAAAAGAAAAAATAGATAATTTAAATTTTATCAAAATTAAAAACTTCCCAGAACACCAAGCAAGAAAGTTAAAAAAAAATAGAATGGGAGAAAAATATTGGAGATAATATATCAAATAAGGGACTTATATCTAAAATATATAAAAACTCTTACAACTCAATTATAAAAGAACAAATAATGCAATTAAAAATGGGCAAAGGATACAAATGGATACTTATCCAAAAATATACAAATGGCCAATAAGCACATGAAAATATGCTCAGCACCATTAGTTGCTAGGAAAACGCAAATCAAAACCCCAGTGAGGTCCCATGTCACACCCAGTAGAATGGCTATAATCAAAAAGACAGATAATCACAAGGGTTGACAAGGATATGAAGAAATTGGAACCATTGTATTGAATGTAAATGCTGCAGACACTTAGAAAAACAACCTGCCAGTTCCTGAAAAAGTTAAATACAGAATTATCATATGACCAGCAATTCTACTCCTAGGTACAGAGAAATGAAGTAAACACATGACTATGCAAAAACTTATACATTAGTGCATGGCATCATTATTCATAAAAGTCAAAAACTGGAAACAACCCAAATGTCCTTCACCTGATGAATAGATAAAATGTGGTATATTTAATTCTGCAGTCAAAAGGAATGAAGTACTGATATATGCTGTAACCTGGATGAACCTTGAAAACATGCTAAGTGAAAGAAACCAGTCACAAAAGACTACGTTATGTTCCATTTACATTAAATGTCTAGAATAGGCAAATCTATAGAGCTAGAAAGTAGATTAGTGTTTACCTAGGACAAGGGGATGGGGTGGGGGGAAATGGGAGTGAGTGCTAATGGGCATGGGGTTTCTTTGGGGGGATGATAAAATACGTTCTAAGATTGATTATGATGGCGGTTGCACAACTCTAAATATACTAAAAACTGAATATTGTAAACTTTAAATGGGTGAATTTTATGGTACATGAATTGCATCTCAAGGAAGCTGTTAAACAAAAAGGCCTATCACTAGGGTATAAGATTGTCAGTGAAAGAGCAAAGAAGCAGAGAAAGGGTAGAAAGGAGAGAAGAGGCCTAGGGACAGGGCTGAATAACAAGGTACAGGCTAGAATTGGAGTTGGTAGGCTTATCCTAGAGATTTTATAAAAACACAAACTCAAACTTTAAAATACAGACTATACAGGACCACACAACTACTATTAATAATACATTTGATTTTAAAATTAAAATCAATATACACAACTGTTTTTTATTAATGGTGTTTTGGGAGGAAAAGCATACTTTGGAATTGGTTATAACATGAATTCAATCCAATATATGCCACTTACTAGCTGGTTAACCCTATAAAAGTTATTTAGCTTCCCTAAGCTCTGAGGCTTTCTCTATTTGTGAAATAGGGACACTGCTATATTTCTCTTAGTCTCACAATACATGTGAGGTGCTTGTGCCCGACATGGTGTTGGACTCAAAACATGGTAGCTGTTAGTAGAAGTAATAGTAAAAATCATTATCATTCAGTGATGATTACTACCAATTTGCCATATTCTACTGAAAGTTTTGCCAACAGAATAATCCAAATTTTGTTACTTAATAAAGTTTTGGCTCTAGATTCTACAACAGGTAGCTAAAAAAATCTTTCTATTTCATTTATATCAAACAGCTATAGAATAGTAAATATTTTTCATTATATAGAAGAAAACATAAGAAAAAACGATAAGCATAAATAGCTGACCCGAAGCCCAACAGTATGTTATTACACAATAACATAACCCTCTCACTGTGGTATCACCACTTAGAAAAGAAAATTAAAGTAAAAGGAAAACAGAGCTATATGTATAGAAAATAGGAGACTAATAGAAATTGGAGTCTCAAAAAGAAGGGAAAGAGCAAGAAAAGTATACATATGCAACTGAGGGCAAATAATTCTTTATTATTATTATTATTCTATCAACTTAAATGGACAGTTTCAGTTTTGACAACAACATAGAAAAGGAAAAACGACATATAAATTTTGTATGTTGTAATATTATATTGTAACATAGCATAGTATATAATAATGTATAATAATTAGGGCCAAACATTTATCTATTTTACAGAGATCCTCCTTTAACTTTGAAAGATTAGGTAAACATGTATTTGTGCATTTATCCATAACACCCCTGCTAAAATGGTAGTTTAAAAATACAATGGCATTAAGCCACAAGGAATGAAACAACAGGAGAGCAGACATGAGATTTCCATATTTTACTAGGACATGGGAAAACTGAAAGCAGATAGGTGAGTGGTAGCTGGCCCCACTACACCCATGAGAGGCTTAGAACTGGCACAAGGCATCTTAAGTGCTGAGTGTAGCACAGTGCTGAAAACAGATGTATGGGTTAGAAGTCTTGTGTGTATAATGGAAAACTATGCCTAGGTCCTGTGACTATGCATTGTAGCCAGGCAGTAATTTCTCTATCCTCACCCCATGAAAAAGACTGGAGATTTATTCTCTAGGAAAATTGCACCAGAGATTTTCTGCACAGAAAACACCAGGCACAGAGGCACAGCACAGAAAGATTAAGTGAAATTTTGCATAATAAAGAGTGGAATCCTCTGTTATCTTATTCCGTACTACTCCCAGAATGCCTCCATAAAAGAGACTGGAAGATTCTTCTCTGTAGTAATTGAACAGTCCCAGATAATAGATACATTCCAAGGAATCTGCGGTTCACTGACCCATCAATTTTAATGCAGCCCGCTCTTAGGTAGGTACAACTTGGCACACACAGCTTCTGTACTCCACTTTTAAATGTTAATGAACGTCCAAAGAACACCAGACATTTGAAGATACCTCCAACGTGAAAAGCAGAGAGTAACAGTGAGGAAAGAGAAAGGAGGTGTATTTTATACAGCATCATCAGATGACTCTGTAAGAGACATGGAATAATTTAATAAATACCTTTTTTTTTTAAGATGATGTTGGGGGTAGGAGTTTATTAATTAATTAATTAATTTTTTCTGTGTGGGATCTTCGTTTCTGTGCGAGGGCTGTCTCTAGTTGTGGCAAGCGGGGGCCACTCTTCGTCGTGGTGCGTGGGCCTCTCACTATCGCAGCCTCTCTTGTTGCGTAGCACAGGCTCCAGACGTGCAGGCTCAGTAGTTGTGGCTCACGGGCCTAGTTGCTCCGCGGCATGTGGGATCCCCCCAGACCAGGGCTCGAACCCGTGTCCCCTGCATTAACAGGCAGATTCTCAACCACTGCGCCACCAGGGAAGCCCAATAAATACCATTTTTGAAAGACAGAAGTTAATAGGTTTTATTTAATATAGAAGTTAAAGATATGTACCTAATATATTTTTCATGCATACGTTTAAAAAATTACTGAGCATCTTCCAATTCTAGGCATGAAGCAAATTACCAAGGGTAGGAAAAGATGAATAAAACAGTTTCTTCTTGAAGTAGCTCAAAGAAGAAAAGAGAAGAGAAATACACAGACATGAAATAATTACAACAAAATGTGATAAATGATAAAATAATAGGATGAATACAGTGTGAGGTATCATATAGGAACAATAATTAAATGTTTGGGAGAGTATGCTTCTGGAAGTATCATTAAGTTATACTTTAAAACAAACCCACCAATCCTATTACATGTGTAAATATGTGCTTACGTAATATAAGGAAAAATTTATAATTAAAAAATGTTGAGAAACTGTTTTCTCTTTAAAAACTGAAAACTTTATGGGTGAACCATATTTCAAAGAAACTGTCAACTTCATCCAATGTGCTCAGTAGGACTCCACTTACAATAGTGGGCCTACTCAAATTAATCAAGCACTGCACTGTGCTCTCTATTTTCAACTCTGGACTCTGACTATGACGGCACTTTAAATGGTTACAGAATTGGCATGGAGCTTTGGACAAATTGTATTAAAATCCTGTGGGAGGGACTTCCCTGGTGGTGCAGTGGTTAAGAATCCGCCTGCCAATGCAGGGGACACAGGTTCGAGCCCTGGTCCAGGAAGATCCCACATGCTGTGGAGCCACTAAGCCCGTGCGCCACCACTACTGAGCCTGCTCTCTAGAGCCAGTGAGCCACAACTACTGAGCCTGCGTGCCACAACTACTGAAGCCTGCGCGCCTAGAGCCCATGCTCTGCAACAAGAGAAGCCACCACAATGAGAAGCCCGTGCACTGCGAGGAAGAGTAGCCCCCCTCGCCGCAACTAGGGAAAGCCCCCGTGCAGTAACAAAGACCCAACACAGCCAAAAATAAGTTAAATAAATAAATTTATTTAAAAACAATTCCTGTGGGAATTGCACTTAATTAAGCAATAATAATTTATCAAAAGCTTTACTAAGCTGTTAGTCTCATTTCACATTCATAAGAAGAAACATATCATTTTATAAATAATCACAATTTGTTCTCCGTCAAGGACACATATTAATCAATCTTTTAAATATTAATGTTTTGGGATAATTTTGTTCCATTTTAACACTTGGAGTCTACTATTTTATCCTAGTAAATTTCCATTAACTACAACCTGTTTTATATATATTATTAAGAACTGGCAATGATCCAGATATAGGGTCTTAAGTTGATTTTTCAAAAAAATCCTTCTTTTCATTGACATTATCTCTATAACTACATCTATGTAGAAATAACCACACGACATGGGGCAAAAACCAAAGACTTGTTTATCTTAAGTACATACTGACTTTTTTTATGTTCCCATTTGATACTACAACTGCTTAAGTACTCACTGGTACAAAGGCATGCAATGCACCCTATCTGGATGTTCTGAAGTTGTTTAGTTGCAAATTACATTTCTATGAAATATCTTTACTTTAAAATTTAGTTTGTATGTGTTGACAAGATTCTGATCAAATGGTTAGCAAACTTGATGATACATTATTGTGTCAAAACCTGATGGTTTTGTTCTGATTTCCTTTCTAACTTTCTTCACATAAATTTGATCTTATATTGTGTATTTGTTTACCCTCTCTATGGAAGTTCATATAATATATACCCCACTATACTCAGGATAACTGCTGGAGAAAGATTTGGCATTATTCCCATATGAAATTTTAGGAGGATGAAATTTGAAGAAATTAGATGCCTTCTTTTAGGTCACCAAACTGGTTAATGGCTAGATGAAATTAAGAGTTGTTAGTTGAATTCTAATGCAAAGCTCCTTCATGATCTTTCTGCCTAGTTTTCTCATGAATGCAAAAAGATAACTGCAATTTTCCTGTTGCCTTAACAAATACAGAAAAAATGAGAAATTGTATTGAAAATATTAAGACTAATATAAACAACGGCTGTAGGTAAAACATGAACAAAATAGCATCTAAATTATTAAGAAACATGAACTTATCGGTATTATCTCTTGAGATAACTCAAGTTTTTAGCTAGAGTTTGATTATATAGTAGTTTAATGTTGTTAATATCTCTTTAACTGAATCTGATCAACTGATATTTTCCTTTCATACCATCATAGTAAACTTAGTAACTACCAGTTTTACACATCACATATTCTTCAACATTTTTGCTCAGCTATATTACACATTACAGTGTGCAAAACACCATGCTGCCATTCTTTCAGTTGTGGGAACAAAGAACAACATGGCAACAGATAAGAAAATCATTTAAGTGTTTGTGTGTATTTTGTTCACTACTCTTCAATCCAATTTTAGAGATGAACTAACTGTGTCCCAATTCACAATCCCATAGTGACAGACCTGGAACATTGTAGTTAAGTGGTCTATCCACTCCATCATTTTGCACATGTTTGGAAATAACTCATGGATTTAGCTGGCTAGAATGGGAATTTTAATGATTTACATAGAAGAACGTATCTAAATTAGGAAACCAATTTTTCCGTTGGTATTTTAGTTATGATAGTATTCTCTAGAGACTAGCCTAGGCATATCTTCTACCTACAAGGAAATAATCGTTACTTTATAACAGGGATTATTTCCCAATCCAGTCTTCCCCCACATATTATGGAATTATTAAATTATATTTATTCAACCTCTTCATATCTTTCTATTTGACTTTCTTCCAAAAGAACTGAGCAATCATCTGATGAATTTAATGAATGAATAAAGTCGATCCAAATGATTACAAAAAAGAAAAGTGCTTCCCCATAAACTTAGGGAGAGGTGACTTATTTTATTGATTTAACTTGCATTAGGAGTTTTTACTCTGAAGTATTTTTTCCAAAGTAAAAAAAAAAGGTACTTAAAATAATGCTCTTAAAAAGTGACATTTTAATGTCATGGAATGAGTCAGTGGATCTTACTTGTGAGGTTTATGAGGTCAGGTTAATCTTCTGTAGTTAGCCAAATAACTCAAGGAAAACATAGCCATTATTTAGGTCTGCACTACTTGTGTACTTCTACATTACTTACATTCTTTTACAACTTCCCAGCTTTTTTGTTAATTTTGCACCTGACTTTTACAATTATCTTAGTGCAGTCAGTTTAATTGAAAGAAACAAGAGAACTTCAACTTCGTCTTCACTAAGATCAATATTATTATCAAAATACTTCAATTTAATGAAAATGCCTTTCTGGCAAAAGATCAAGAAATAGACTATTAGTGTCTTGTCTATTAATACATATAAATATCCCTGCATATTTAAGATTAAAAATAAACTAGACCTTTAAGCACTGACACTTTCTGGATCTTTCATCTAAGCTTTTGAAAGAACTTGTCTGTGATGGCTTAATTCATTCAAAACAACTTAAAATCTGTGAACTTAAAAACTGACTGAGAATCTGGCCTCTTTCTCTCTGAGAATCAGGCTTTCAAAATGTAGTAAGATTTCAAAAGAAGCAGCCTAGTTACTCATCCTCTGCTTACTCAGAGTAGCCCTGGCTGAATGCTGTGACTCTGTCGTAACTTCTGGGTTAAGTATCTGTGTACTGAATAGCAAATGGAGTATCTCTAGGGCACAATGTCGTGTTGCATCATGCAAGGTGCATTTTCAGCACTGACACCCAAGCAAATTTGTTTGCTGCAGTAGCAATAGCAGAAGCATCTGAAAACTTACAACCCCTTCACATCATAAGTGAGATCTTTCACACATCTTCACTTAATATATTCTACTCTCCCAGATGTACTATAGAATTATTAGCTCCATTTGCAGAAGTCCAAACATGGCATCTGGAAACATCCCTCTGTGTAGAGGGTAGATACATTCCTAATCTGTTGTTTGAGGTGGTATAAACTTGGACTCTCTCCATGGCTGTCATCTACAAGATTTGTTACAAATTACTCTGGGAACAAGTGTAAAATCCTGCAATGTCATATCTTCTAGGGAAATTACTGTGTTCTATTAAGAAAGTTATAAATCTTGACTTCCGCTGGGATTATTTTCATTATACTTTCCTAAATGTGTAGCCATAACCACATAGTCAGATATTTATAAGAGATAAGGGCTGGAACCATGCAAATCATGGCACAGGGAATCGAGGTTTAAGAATTATGTGGGAGAATAAAAACATGAAGTAAATGCTAATGATAATCTGAAGTCATTACCCATAATAGTTCAGCTAACAGTTCTTGAGTACTAAATGCCAAGCATTATGTTTAGTATTTTATATACAAGATTTCATTTAAATATATGATGCCAGAGAACAAGGATGAGCTCACCAACAGAAGAAAGATGGGCTGGAAAATACAAGTTTAGCCTATAAGAAAGATTTATAGAAGATCATCTTTCGATGGCAGAAAGTTTTGTGAGGTGATAGAGCAGAAAGGAGCTTTCAATGACAGGAGTTTCTTTCTGGGAAAAGGACCTAGGACAGTCAGACTCAGGGTAAACTCAGTTCTGGGTGAGTCCATGTGTGCTCTGTACAAAATATCTGTCCCACCATCCCAGCATTGGAGACCTGTTCCAGTGCTGGAAAACTGCCACCTTCTGTTAGAACCAAATTTGGGTCCATGCACACACGTGCAGTGAAGCCAATCTACTACACTGGGTTGTGGTGAGGGAAAGTGCAGCATTTATTGCAGGGTACCAAGTAAGGAGTCCAGCTAATGCTCAAGAGACACGAACACCTAGATGGCTTTCAGGGGAAGGTTTTTTACTTGTTTTTCTTTTTTTTTTTGCCATAGCTTGCAGCTTGCAGGATCTTAGTTCCCTGACCAGGGATTGAACCTGGGGCCACAGCAGTGAAAGTGCCAAGTCCTAACCACTAGATCACCAGGGAAATCAGGATGATTTTCCATAAAGACAGGGTGAAGGCAGGGGTTGTGGGGTGCTGTGATCAGCTCATGGACTTTCTTCTGATTGGTTGGTGGTGAGGTAATCAGGAGTCAACATCACCAACCTTCTGGTTCCAATTCGTCTGGGGTCTACCTGCTTGTGTGCAGCATATAATTAACTTCCTCCACCTGGTGAGGGGTCAATATCTGCCAGACGGCTCAAAGGATATGGCTCAGAATATTGTCTATAGCCTTGAGGAGGAACTAAAGGTCCGAAACTTTGTTTAATGGCTAAATTATTATTACTTTGCTTTGCTTGACTGTTTTCCTTTCTTTCTGCATTTTCTCACTTCTCCAATTAAATTTAGCCTTTGGAACTCAAGGAAGGCCTAGGGGGCTAAAGTTTTTCTACAGGCAAGAGACAGGTGGAGGACATGGGAGAGTCTGTCCCAGGAAGGCCCCATAGTGTCCTGCTCTGTTACACTACCAAGAAGCACTCAAGTGTCTAGGGTCAGTCAAAGCAGGTCTTTGGAGTTCTGGTAGGCTGCAGCTGAAGGGGGTCAGTCTACTGAGCTACAAAAACATTGGTTTAAAAAAGAGATTTAAGGGCTTCCCTGGTGGCGCAGTGGTTGAGAGTCCGCCTGCAGATGCAGGGAACACGGGTTCGTGCCCCGGTCCTGGAGGATCCCACTTGCCGCTGGGTGGCTGGGCCCGTGAGCCGTGGCCGCTGAGCCTGAGCATCCGGAGCCTTGCTCCGCAGAGGGAGAGGCCACAACAGTGAGAGGCCCGCGTACCGCAAAACATAAAAAATAAAAAAATAAAAAAGAGATTTAAGGCCAGGAACAGGAAGGTCAAGTATTTTCCCAAGGTCAAATCCGGTTCAAAACACTAGAGATGCTACCCTGGTGGTGCAATGGTTAAGAATCCGCCTGCCAATGCAGGGGACACGGGTTCGATCCCTGGTCCGGGAAGATCCCAGGTGCCGCAGAGCAACAAAGCCCGCGTGCCACAACTACTGAGCCTGCGCTCTAGAGCCCGCGTGCCACA
Organism: Delphinapterus leucas; assembly: GCF_059928025.1. Classification (NCBI taxonomy): domain Eukaryota; kingdom Metazoa; phylum Chordata; class Mammalia; order Artiodactyla; family Monodontidae; genus Delphinapterus; species Delphinapterus leucas. Next base: position 40,493,843 of record NC_143132.1, read on the forward strand.
ACTATTGAAGCTGGCGCGCCGCAATGAAGAGCCCGTGCTCTGCAACAAGAGAGGCCACCACAATTAGAAGCCCACGAACCGCAATGAAGAGGTAGCTCCAACTCGCCGCATCTAGAGACAGCCCGCGCGCAGCAGCGAGGACGCAACGCAGCCAAAAATAAATAAATTTATTGAAAAAAAGAAAAAAAAAACACACTAGAGATGTATTCTAATGCATTTAGGGAGTAAACCACTACAGATAGCTTAGAATAAAGCCTTAACTAAACCCTGGCCCCATTACCCTGCCTATCTCCCTTCTCCTCTCGCCCCTAACCTCACTTATTCCTCAGGAAATGCCTGCTTCGCGAAGTTGTCGATAAAGAGATCTCTGGGCCCTCTCAGTAAATGGGGTTTCAGTCCCACTTCCGAGGACCGTTCCCTATTACTCCCTCTTCCCTTTCCGTATCTGACCTCTAGCCAGGCAACCACTGGGAAGACGCAAAGAAGAAAAGGAAAAGGAGACTAAAGTCGTTTTTATAACATTTTAGATGCTTTTGGAAAGGTTGTTCACGTCATTTCCAGATTCCATGAACAGATCATCAAGGTATCACTCAAGTTAAAGACACAGGACTTTTTCCCTCCCACTCCCTTCTCCACGCATCAGTGGAAGGGGAGGGAGAAGGGAGAGAGAAGAGGGAAGAGAGGGAAAAGTGAGAGAAGCAAGATGAGAAAGGGGTGTTGAAGGAAGAGATGAGGGCAAGAAGAGAGGAGTGGTCGGGGTGGTAGGGAGCTCGGGGCGTCTGCCCACCTGCGCTCCGGACCCGCCCGGGAGCGACGCCCGCTCTCGCAGCGCGCAGCCAATTCCGCGGCCCCGAGAGCAGCCAGGACGCGCTGCTCTCCGCCCGGCGGCACCCGGCGCCCAGCACCGCAGCGCCTGCCCGCCCTCCCGTTCGCCCCCGGGCCGGGGAGCCACCTTTCCTGCTGCGGACTGCTGCGGGGAGTGCTCGCGGTGAGTGTGGGGCTCCGCGCCTGGCGAAGGAAAGCGCGCGGTGCCCGCAGCAGGCGCACAGGTGGGGAAGGGGCGCGGGGGAGCCCCGGGCAGCGCCTGCAGTGGGCAGGAGGGCCGGGAAGCCTTGCGGGGCTGGGGCCGAATTCCTTTCCTTCACTTATTTGGCGGCGAACGTGCAGCTCTGGAATTCCAGAGTCGCCCTTTCGCACTTCGTCCGTAACCTCTGCTCCCCAGGGCTGAAGTTGCGGGAAGCAGGCGTGGCCCAAGGCGGAGCAGGTGGTCCAGGCTGGGAGGCAGGGGTCTGGCTCCGTCTCTAGGGCGAGGGGTGGCGGTCCAAGCCGGCGACACCCTACTTCGGGGGTAGGCTCCCGGCACTCACGCCTTGAGGAGCTGCTGTGGTGGAGAGAGAAGGGGCTCAGGACAGAATCCAGCCCTGGAAGCACAGGAGAGTCTTGACTCCAACCCTCGGTGGGATCTGGGGAGGACTCTGGGGAAAGGGATTAGAGAAATGTGAGGAGCCAGGCAGAGGCGTAGATCGGGAAAAAAAGAGCAGTTTTCTAACTTGATTTCCCAAGGGTACGAACCCCTGAGGTAAAAGGGCAGGAGAGAGCTTCCACCTCGCGTTGGCAAAGTGCCTGGGCTGCTGTGGGTCCTGACCGTCGAAGGAAAGGTGCCCTGTTATTTAGAGGCGTGGTTGAGCAAAGAAGGAAAGGGGATTGGAGTGAGGGTTCATCCTCAAGGTTCCTGTTCCTCAGGGAGCTGGGAGAGCTGCATCTGTGTGCCCAGAAAATTAAAGAATAAAATTGAGGAGATGAGAAGGAAGAACACATATGGAGATTAGCATTTTGGGTGCCTCAAATGCTGGATTTGGGTTTTGGGTTATTTCCATTTGCATGAAAGAGGTAGCCCCTCATAAGGCACTGGGTGGGAACAGAAGATGCGCTGCCACAACCTTTGGAAGAAACCTTGAGAAGACTTCTTTTTCTACATGTAAAGTACTTCCCAGGCACCTTGACGACTGTAATATAGTGAAGCTGATTGTTAAGTGAACATTTAAGATGACATAGCAGGGAGCATCACCCGCCCCTCCCCTCAATTTTTCTAGAATATCTTTGTTATCATTGCAGTTTGATTAAATTTTAGGGGGTGTGCTGTACCGAAAGCCAGTAAAATGGGACACATTCAAAATGGGTTTCTCCTGGTTCCATTTACATACAAGTCTTTGAAATTTGATTTGTTGGTCAACAAGCTAATGACCTTTAAGTTTGAGTTGCCCCAATGTCTATGTGTTAGTTGAGGGAGGTGGCCTAGACTCTCAGCTGGCTTTCACTGAGGGAGTGGGAGTGTTAACAGCCAAAGCAAACTTAAGGAAGACTGTGCCATCTCTCTGGGCTCGCAGATGCTCTTCCTTCTCTTTCCCTTTCTCCGTCTTCAGACTCACAAGCAGGTTCAAGTATTATCACTTTGTGTCTCCTCCCAGGAAAGTGTAGTTCTTGCGCCTCTCCACCCCATTCTAATCTGTGAAAAGCGGTTTTCTATGCTTTGGATAGATTGTTCATTAAATTCAGATGTTTGTAGAACAAATATTATACTTACCTGTATTAGCTTAGGAGTTCCCAGATATGAAAAATAACTTATTTTACTTATTTTGTCCAAGAAATTTTAGTACATTTTCCCACACCTCCTTTAGTCAGTGTGAATCATTTGTCAAGCTTCACCCACTGAGGTTTATTACAAAGCTGATGAGCTTCAGGTGTATCAAGGGGTTGTTCTCTCTTAACAATATATAAAGTTCTCTGTTGGAATGAAGATTTAAAGAATAATGCAGTTTTTGCCACTTTACCTCGTTAGGCAAGTTTTATAGATGGCTGGGATTGAGCAATTGTAGCACATTTGTAAAGGAAGCTTTTTCATTGTTTTAAATACATAAATATATGACTGAGCTACTTTTATAAAGTTTTTAGGCATATTGTTCTTATGAAGACTTACATAAAGATGCTAATAAAAATAATACAACATACCCATATTTCTTAAGAAATTTTAAATTTAAAATTGGGTGCATGTCTCTTTTCAAAGACTTGCACAATTATAACTTAATTCTTAATTCTGAATGAGAGGAGTGATAATTTGAATAGTTTGAATTTTCTAATCTAGTAAATGTGGTCATTTTGAATTTGATTAACTAATATTGAAATTATTTCAAAGATTTTTGAAGAGTACTTTCTGGTATATTAGTAATAAATGGTTAATATAAAACAACATGGACATGGTAAGATTTGAAAGGCCATGGCAGGGTTCTCTTTTTTCAATATTAGTTTAAGAGGTGGGAAGGATGCTGTTTGAGGCAATGTAAACAAGATGTGGCATGTTGCTTCCTGATTGCTATGAACAAAAAACACTAATAATCCTAGGTGATGGAGTCCTGAGACCCCTAGGGAGGTTTCTGTAGTGATCTGATATAGAGTCACAGTCCTGTACCCCACAGTGGGAAACCTTGCTTTCCACTCCCTCGCCTTAAATTAGACAGGCAAGAAATACTAATTTCTGTGCTAAAAGTGAAGACCCATGAAGTGCAGTAGGGAAACTTGGAATTGGCATCTGTTACAGAAATTACTACTTGCACTTGAAAAAGTATAAAGAGAAATGTTTTAGAGCCTAGGAATGAACATAAATAGGCAAAGATCATATTAATGAGTACACACCAGTATTAAAGAGGAATGACTGTACTGACCTGATAATTTCTTCAGTTCCCTGGTGGTGTTTCCTTCTCTCAGAAGTAATATGTGGCCTGTTAGCCCATGGTGTGGAGTATCTATTTTCTTCTCTGTACAATGGGAAGCCATTAAAGAATTTCTGTTTTACCAGAATCCTCTTGCTATTGTGCCAAGATCATCTCCTGAAAGACAAGAGGGGAAACAAGGAGGCTGTTAAGAGGCTACTAGAATTTCTTAGCCTAGTCTTTAACCAGAGTAATAGCCGTGGAAATGATGAGAAGTGGCAGGATTCTGGATATATTTGGAGGTAAAGGTGCCAAGACTTGGTGATGGATTAGATGTGGTTGCTGACAGAAGGAAAGAAATCAAGGCTCATGTCTAGATTTATGACCAGGGTAACTGGAAGAAAGCAGTTGTCACCAATTGATACGGGAAAACTAAGGAGAAGCAGTTAAGTTTTGAGCAGCCTATTAGATATTCAGGTGCAGGCATCAGTGCATAAATGGTATTTAAAACGATAGGACTTTACAAAATGATTTAAGGAGAGAATGTATTTAAAGGATCAGACTGAGAAGGATCAGACAGCTCAAAATATGGACACTGAAGAGAACAGGAGCCAGAAAAGGAAACTCAGAAGTAGCAACCAGTGAAATAGGGGGAAATCCAGAAGGATATAAGATCATGGAAGCCACGAGAAGAAAGTATTTAAGAAGGAGGAAGTGATGATTAGCTACATCCAATGCTATGGAAGAGTTAAATTATGTGAGGACAAAGAATTACCTTGGAATTTTATCTGACCTTGATAAGAGTTATTTCAGTTGAAATGGTGGTGACAAAAGATTGACCAATAAGGACTGACTAAAGATTGGTGACCTAGTGATTCCAATCCTAGGAATTTATCTTACAGATATATTTTTACATTGGAAAAATAATATACGTTCACACCTATTCCCTGAAACTTTTTATATTAGTAAACAATTGAAAACAATAAATACTTGTAAGTGGAAAACAAGTAAAATAAACCATGTACATCCATTCAATGGAATATTATCTAGCTGCTAAAATTATTAAGGCAGCATTCTGTATACTAATATGAAAAGATCTTCAAAGTATATTAAGGAGAAAAAATTGCAATGCAGTGTGCATGAGTTATCATTTATTAAGGAACAAAAAATGAGCCTATTTATGAAAGTATATACCATAAAAATGGATTACAGTGGTTACCTACAGGGAGGGAAAGTGAATGGTAGGGTACAATATTGGGAGGGAGATTGTCTTATATAGACTTTAAGTCTTATATAGACTTTAATACTTTGTTATGCACACATAGATTAGCTATTTAAAATATTAAATAAAATCTATACATAAATCTGAAAAAAATATTTGTAATTTAAAATAATAATGATAAAAGAAGTAATGGGAAGTGAGGAAGTGAATGCTCTGTATAAAATAAGTCCTTCAAGAAGAGGATTAAAAGTAGCTGGAGCAGGACATGGAGATTTGTTCTTAATATGGAAGCTTTAATGTTGGAATTAGACAAATGAGAATGAACTAGACAGAAGAAAACGTTGGTTTTTAAAAAAGAGGATAACTATGGGAGCAAAACCCCTTAATAACTGGTAGAGATGGAATTCCAGAAACTAGTCAACGATGGTACGAACATGACCAGGAAAAGGACCTTTTCCCACAGACCCCCAGATCTGGATCAGTCCTCTGATCAGCCTCCTACATTCCTAAAGCGCTGCCTGGGACATTGATATAAACTATTCTAATTGATACTGCTGTAGTCTTAGTTCTAATGTCATTTGGACACTCAACCTCTCATCATATCTTTTTTTTAACCTTTTTGGGGGGGTGGGCATCCTCTATAGTTCTCTCCAGCAGCTGGAGCACAGCTTGCCACCCTTCTCAAAATTAATTCTGTCTCTGCCCCCTTCACTCTTAGGATAATTCTTTCCTGGGAATACAGAGACTCCCAGGAATGAAGCTCCCTCACCACTTCTAACTCCTGTGCATGTATCTGCTCACTTGCTCCCCTTCCTTCCAGTTCTGTAGTCCAGCTGACCTCCCTCTCTGATCTGGATCCCACAGCTGTCCCACTCCATTCTGAACCTGGCTTCATAAACCATTCTTTATATCACGTGCAACTTTAACCTCTTCTTTAATGACTTCATCATTTGAGTATATTATTGGGATCATATCATTCCCATACTTAAAACAAGCAAACAGAAAGGCCTCTCATGATCCTGAGTACCCCCAACATCTAGTCTCCTATTCACTCCTGCTTTACTCAGCCAGCTTCTAGAAAAAAAATGAACATAAGTACAAATGTTTGCAGATAATTTTTGTCAATTAAGAGACTCACTGAAGCCCATCCATGGGAATAAGGAATCCTTCCTGGACCTTCTTATAAAATAATTTCCTTAGCTACTATGGTTTCAGTTACCTCCAAATGATATGATGGTTCCTAGTTTTCCCAAATGTGAAGATGAATCTCAGTTCTAGTACTGCCCATTAACAGTCCTCTTTTGCTGTATCCAAGTCCCAACAATACATACTACCTTCATGATTTTTTCTATACCTTCACATCACGTTATTTCTTCTTTACATAATTTCTCTTTAAATTGAATCACATTTTATTATTTATTTATTTTGGGGGGTACGCGGGCCTCTCACTGCTGTGGCCTCTCCCGTTGCGGAGCACAAGGCTCCAGACGCGCAGGCTCAGCGGCCATGGCTCACGGGCCTAGCCGCTCCGCGGCATGTGGGATCTTCCCGGACCGGGGCACGAACCCGTGTCCTCTGCATCGGCAGGCGGACTCTCAACCACTGCGCCACCAGGGAAGCCCTGAATCACATTTTAAAACAAATAAATAAAAATAAAATTCTTATCACTGTTTTTAGTGGAAAAATCAATATTACTGCTACATGTAAGAGACAATGATATTAAAAAGGAGTATAGCAAAAAATGTGTTATTAAATTTTAATCAGATATTTATTGCCAGCTAAAAGCCTTGAGCCTGAGGCGTATAAGGGAGATAGCAAAAGTTAAAAACAAATTTTCACTAAACTGAAACTTTCTCAAAGGGTTAATCCAAAGGGAAAGAAAATTGAAAAGGGAATCGATTCCTCTCTACGTGACACAGTGTTATTTAACGCCATGACTTAGAACAAGTAAAGCCATGTCGAGTATCACCAGTGGGACTTGCACTTGGGAAAATTCCCCTGTCTTCTGCATATCGAGCCCAAACCTCCCCATTAAGCTACAGACCCTGGAGATCACCATATGGACAGATGAATGACCCCCAGGCACAGTCAACAGGTTCATAATTAAATTCATCTTCTTTCTCCCCTGTTTAAGCCTGTTATAGTCCACATCCTGTCAGAGTACCTCCCAGGTTCCTTATTTTAAAAAGTTTTTCTCCATACCCAGCCGAATTCAGTCAGTCTGATGGGTCTCTTGAATCTACTTTCCTGATCATCCATTAACTTACTTTAACTCAGTATGCCTGGCCTGGATTCTCTCTTTTTTTTTTTTTAATAAATTTATTTATTTTCGGCTGCTTTGGTTCTTCCTCGCTGTGTGCAGCTTTCTCTAGTTGTGACGAGCGGGAGCTTCTCATTGCGGTGGCTTCTCTTGCTGCGGAGCACGGGCTCTAGGCACGCAGGCTTCAATAGTTATGGCACGCGGGCTAAGTAGTTGTGGCTCACGGGCTCTAGAGCGCAGGCTCAGTAGTTGTGGCGCACGGGCTTAGTTGTCCGTGGCATGTGGGATCTTCCCGGACCAGGGCCTCTAACCCATGTCCCCTGCATTGGCAGGCAGATTCTTAACCACTGCGCCACCAGGGAAGCCCTGGCCTGTATTCTTTTAAAACCTTCAACCTCGTCTCCCTGGACCTAGCCTTGCCTCCATGAATCATTTGTCCCACACTCTCACCAAATTAATTTTAGAGATTAGTTCTGTCCCATGCTTTAGTGACTCCCCTTTTCCTTCTGGGAACAAGCCAAGCCACGTACCTCACTCTCCCAGCCTCCTTTCTGTATTTCTGCTCCTGTTTACTTCCTGCCACTCCAAGTTGCCCACATGCAGCTGTGCTTCGGCAATAGGGTACGACTCACACTTAATCTGATACATGTGGTTTTCTTCTCTGTTCGCCACTTAGCTCTGAATATTCTTCCTTCCACCTGCCAAATTCTTAGTCGTTTGACCAAATGCAGGTTTATTTGTTTTCCTTTCCAGACCCCTTTCCTAGCCAAAAAATAACCCACTCTTGTACACTAGTTATGGCCCTTTTGCTAGCTTCCGTGCTACAGTCACCATGCTGTTTGTATTTTATTTATTTGCATATATCTTTTCTCCATTAGACCAGTGAGTCCTTGGAAGCAAGAGTTGAGTCTTTTTAGTCTGTTTCTCCAGACTGAATGAATCATAGTACTTGGTACAAGAGGCACCAAAGGGAAACTTCTCTGACCCGTGTTTCCTGGGGTAAGAGCACCTGTAAACAAGCTGTGACACCGAACTCTTCACAAATACCCTTGGATTGGAGTATTTTTGTAAAAATCACTTCAAAAACTTCTTTTTCTCTGTTCAGTGGTGGCTTTCTTTATGGCATTTCACTCTTTCAGCTTGTCTCATAAAATTAAAATGCAAAAAAACTCAGAGAAGTTTCTTAACATAATCTTCTGTACTCCATAATCTCCAGATGGCTATTTTTCTTGTATAATAAAATCTCAAGGGAAGAATATTATATAACCTCACTCAATAACCCACCTGAGCGTTTCAACTACCTTAATTTTTATGCAATATGAATTGACATTGCTGTAGGCATTTCTATTCTTTTTTGAAATGGACAATATGTGGTTACATTTTCCTTATATCAGTCTTTTCATCTGTTTTAACACAATGTCAACTAATATTGATCAAAAATATCTCAATTAAATCAAGAGTTATTGATACTCATTCATATTTTGCAAATGCTTAACTTTCAACCTTATCCAAGATACAGAGGTTTTGGCTCCAGTTTAACTTGAATCTTTCATCTCTTTTTGTGTTATTTATCCACTTATGAATTAATATATATCAGTGTATTAACATACTCATAGTGAGAATTAATGGACTAAAATCTTTTTTGAGATAGTTGTTTTATATAAGTAAAAACCAGTATATATGTTAAATCCATCAAGGTTATATGCAAATCGCTAGCCATCAAAAGCCCTAATTTTATAATTATGTTTTTGCCTCACAGTACTTTGCTTCTTGAGGCATTTGTGATATTTTTTAAAGTATACAAATATGATTTTGTTTTCTAATTACCATAGCAATCAAGATTCCTGACTGCTTCATTAATAGCTAAGATCATTTCAGGAAAAGACTAATTTGGCTCATCTTACAAGCAAGGATTACTTGGTAATGTGGTGCAAGTAACAATGTATAGGTCAGTTGTATATTTTCATAGCTTCTTATTAAATAGTGCTTGAAACAATGAGTTCCAGATTTGGAAAGTGGTCATTTCAACATTCTGTCTGCATATTATCCAGTGCAGCCACTGCAACACAGCACTAACAATTCAAGGCATCTTTTAGCTTTTCTTTAGAGTCTTGGCAGCTGTGCTTGACAAGGCAAAGACCCTTCAATCTTTATATTTCTAGGTGAAATAAAAGCACTGGAACTCTCTTTTCTTACCTTTCATAACTAAAGACTAGACTGTATGATTTGGAGCCTTTCTGTTTTGAGAAAAGGAACTTGGATTGCAAATGCTCAAAGAACCATTTTCTGTCAAATTCAACTGTAGATCTTTTCCCCTGTTCCCTGAGTAGGTTCAACCAGCCATCATCAATCCTAGAAGGTAACAGAAGAGAGAAACTAATATTCTTCCCTTCATAGTCATGATCCTGGAAAGGGCTTTCAAATGAAAGGTTAAAATCCTGACAAACTTCATTTTTGTCCTTAATAAGTTTACCAAGATTTAGCTCAAATCTATGTAAGTTTCCTTCCTATCCATATCCTCCCAAATATGCCCTTTCACTAAAAGTATTTGCAGTCTTTCATTGAACATCATTGCTACTTCAGGACCGAAGTGGAGAAAAGCTGTAAAGAGTGTTGCAGTTTTTAAAAAGTACATAAATACACCACATCAATGTAAAATTGTAGATGGACAATAATTCTGCAGTGACTAAGAAGGTTATATTAAAACCAGTGTCACATGTTGGAACATTCATTCAGAAGAACATCTGATTTGATGTAAGATACAGATATGTAGGCTTCATAGTGAAACAGTAGGGAGGTAAGAGTTTTCTGAGTGAATAAATTTATGATTATCTGTAGCATACAAAAGTGTTATTGGACCTCACTAAATGAGATGTAGAAGAAATACCCTGTCCTGGATACAAATTGAGTAAGGAAATAGAAGAATGATTAACAAAATTGAACTATACATAATTCCATGGGTACAGTCATAATGGCTTAAGAACAAACTTTTTGATAGTTTTCACAGCTGCATTCCAGTGTATTACTACATTTCATCTTCACGTTTGGACAGGAATGATTATCCCCATTTTATGGAAGAGGAAAGTGATTCCCAATGGTTTGTCCTATAGACAGGGGCTCATAAGTGATAGAACTAGGGGCACAAATCCAAATTTCAACTCGGTCCAGCCTTCTTCCAGCTATAGAAAATGTTGCCCTTCTACCATAAAATATTTGAGAAAAAAACTGCATCCTCCTCTGGATTCAGTTTTAAGATGAATTTTACCATTTTCATTGTTAGGCTTAAAACAAAAATGAATTGCAAAATTTGCACTTAAAACTAAAAAGTATTTTCTTTCATATTACTCACTTTACAGATATTTACAAATATAAAAATGTGATTTTATTCTGATAACATTTTCCTCATTGTTGAAAACATGTATGTATAAAATTTTTAAAGAATAAAAATCTCCATAATTCTATCACAACATTCTCACAGGAATTAAGCCTTATATCAAATTTTTAAAATTTTTGTGGAATTGATAGCCAAAATTATATATCTCAGTTCTTATTATTTTTCATTTGATTACCTATAAGGTTGAATATATTTTTTTAAATTTTGTGGTCATTCGAATTTCTCCTTTTTGAATTATCTGCCAGTGCCTTTTGCTCATATTACCATAGACATGTTTATGTTTTACAAAGCTTTGTCATATGTTGCAAATTTTCCCACATTGTTAATGTCTTTGAACTTGTGATGGCATAGTCTTAGAACTCGTGATGGCATATAAGTTTAAATTTTATGTGATTAAACATTTTGATTTCTTTTTTTACTTTGGTTTTGGTTTCATGAAACCAGAGGTAAGCTTACAACTTTCCATCCCAAGATCAGTTGGATATTTGTTCATATTTTCCAATTTTAATGATCTTATTCATTTTATATGTAGCCTTTTGATCAAGCTGTAATTATTTTTATATATCATGTGTGATGAATTGCTGTCTTTTTTTTTTTTTTAAAAAGCTGTGGTTTTCTTTTTTTTTTTTTTTTTGAAGATGTTGGGGGTAGGAGTTTTTATTAATTAATTAATTTTATTTTTGTTGTGTTGGGTCTTTTGTTTCTCTGCGAGGGCTTTCTCTAGTTGTGGCAAGCGGGGGCCATTCTTCATCGCGGTGCGCTGGCCTCTCACTATCGCGGCCTCTCTTGTTGAGGAGCACAGGCTCCAGACGCGCAGGCTCAGTAGTTGTGGCTCACGGGCCTAGTTGCTCCGCAGCATGTGGGATCCTCCCAGACCAGGGCTCGAACCCGTGTCCCCTGCATTAGCAGGCAGATTCTCAACCACTGCGCCACCAGGGAAGCCCTGAATTGCTGTCTTGATCTTTATCCTGAAGAGTTAGCCTACTGTCGTAATACCATGCCTTGAAAAGTTGTTCTGTCCTCACAAGTATGAAATATTAAATTTATCAACTACTAGGTGCTTCTGTTTGCAGTGATCAGTGCTGCTTAATTTTTCTCTCTTGATAGTTGCAGCATATTTGTACTACTTTAAGTTTTTATAAATTTTGTAACATTTTAACAACTGTAGGGCAAGGGTTTTTAAAATCACTCTTCTCCAAAATTTTGTTTATTCTTTCCTGTTTGTTCCCTCTCAGTGAACATGGGTAATTTTGTGAGATATCAAAAAAGTTAAGATTTTTATCGGAATAACATTTTGAGTAAAAATTAATGTGAAAGGCCTGACTGGATTTCCCATGGAGGAATATGATATCTCTCGATTTATTTAGGGCTTATTTCATGTTTGTCAATAAAGTTTTATAATTGACTTCTTATGGGTTCCACACATTCCTATTTGGGTTTTTCCTTGGTATTTCATGTTATGGAATATTAATATGAGTGCTAATTATTTCTTATTACATCTCCTTGTGGTTATGGCTAGTTCACAGAAAAGTCATTTATTTTTATTCGCTTGTCTTTAGTTTGCTCAATTCTTGTTAATATGAATAGATTTTTAGTTTATTCTGTTGGCCATTTAAAATGGACAATAACACATTCTGAATCTAAAATTTTGTCTATTTCATATTTTAAGCCAAACAAAAGTATGTAATTATATTTATAGAGCTGTTCCATTAGAATTACTATATATCATTCTCAATAGTACAAACCAAATAGTGTACCAATGAATTCTAATGTTCCTCTTTGATTTAATATTTATTTTGAAGAAGCTGTTATAAATGACAGGGTTTGGGGTTTTGTATTTAAATATTTTCAGTTGATGCTTATTTTTTATTATTATATTGTGGCCAGAAAATGTAGCCAGCATGATTTTTATTTGAGATGCTTTAGTAAGGTTTTCTTTTTGGTGTACATACGTTTAATTTCTGTAAAATATACTGCACAGTTGAAAAACAGTGAATTATGTGCTGTGTTCCACACTAAAATTCATCATTATAGTCATCAATCTATATTCTTATGCTATTTTATATGATTGATCTATTATTGATTTATAGAGATCCATTAAAGTCTCCTTCTATAATCATATTTGTCTATTTCCCATTAGATATCCAACATAAGGTTATTTGTATATTGCGGGGTTTGATTATTGGTCGCTTAAAGATATATGATCATCTAGTTTTCCTATGTGAAATTTATTTTATCTTTTTTTAAATTGAATTCATCTTGTCTTATATTAGCCTTATTGTACTTCCTTTCTTTAGGTTTGCCTAATGTTTGTTGGCTTGTGTTATTTTGTATTTGGATTTTTCTTATAAGCAAAATGTTATTAGCTTTTATTTTTACCTAATCTGGATACTCAGTCTGGATATTTTTCCCTTTTAATAGGTGAGTTTACTTAATTTTTTAATAGCTACTATAAATAGCAGGTTTCATTTTACCTGGACCAAATAGTTTTCAGTGTTTTTTCTTTTCTGTTTTGTCAATTCCTTTCTATTTTGTCATTGTCTTTTGACATTGATTGGTAATTTCTTGATTTATTTACTCTTTTTGGAATTATAGCCAAAGAGAGTCGACATCTATTCTGTTAGAAATTGGTATTGGTCATTCTTTAAATTCCTTATCATTTCCAAGATTGTGTTTTCTGATAGAAGGTGAAGGGCACAAGTAGTCCCCAAAGAAACTTCTTTCATCAAAATGTTGTCTTTCGTGTCATTTGGTGTTACTGTTCTTGCCACAATAAACTTCAGCAGTGCCCAGTCCATGCTTGACCAGATCACACATTTCTGGATATTAGGACGCCCCTCAGGGCTCCAAGCAGGCAGAAAACGTAGGAATAATACCTTCCATTCTCACCCAAACTTTCTTTTGGTGCTACTCTTTGACCCACATTTATGGCGTGGCAGGTTGCATCTGCCAGCTTTATTTGTACTTACTCCCACAAAAACAGCTTTTATGAATAAGGCAAAATTAAAATTGTTAAATCTCCATTCTCCAAGATTTCACATCAGATTGAGTCATGCTATCTCAAAGAGAAATTCCTAAAATTTTGGCCGGGAAGATGTCAGGGATCACTAGTTTCTAACAATAGCTCAGTCATTTCCCTCTTTACTGGTTTATAAATTATTTCAGTATGAACTCAAATGTGTGAGGAATAGTATGCAATCTTGTAAAGCTATTTCTTGAGTTGTGGCTTTTGACCCAGTTTATATACTATGTGAAGAAGGATAAATAATAACTTTGCATGGGAATTATTAATTTTAAGAAGCACTTGGCCAGATGTGTATAAAACGAACTCTCTATCTGCGATAGATCTTCCGTCAGCTCTTATTGCTTAGGATATTAAAATTTTCTCTTATTTTCCCCAAAATAATATGACTCTCTTTTTTATGTACTCGTTGACCATAGACTAGGTATTAGTACAAAATCCTGATTTCAGGTAATTCATTAACTTCTTTCTTCTCATAGTTCAGAAAGACTACTCACTTCATACTTCTTAGACTCTCAGTTAGGAAATATTTTGAATTATATATGAGCGATCGTCATAAAATTGGGAATTAGCCAATACTCTGGCTCATTGGCTTCTCTACATGATTACCTATATATCTTTCCTTGCAGTTAAATTATTTTCAGGACATTCAATTAAAGTTCTGTCATGAAAAGAAGCATTTACATAGACAAGCACTCAAACTACATAAATGTGATAGTTCTTGGTACAGCTACTCATTGAAACTGAAATTTTCAAAAGGGGCAAAAAGGACAGGCTATAAGTAAATAAGGGGGAAAGGGAATCTGATGAGTTTTATTTCATAATAGTAAGAAGTCATTGAAGTATAAAGCACACGACAATGATATTTCAAAAGTCAATAGATTAAAACTCAACTCTGCAATGTATATAAGAGCAAAGGGAGAAGATTAATGTTATAATTATAAAAACATGCTTTTGAAGATTTGTATGAAAGTGTTTTGACTAGTGGTGCTCTGGTAAATATTTAACAACCAGCTGGGGGAGGGAGCGCAAGAGCCCAGATTTGTAAAGTTTGCCGATTTTCATAGCGTAAATACTCCTGACATGATCAATTTCAAACTACCAATGTGAAGTCACTGAACACAGAATTGGGAAGAAATGTGCCCCATGACTCTCATTAGCCAGGGGGAGCCAACTCCAACATACTGCTGGTATGGTTTCTGTTAACATTTTAAAAAATTGTTATCAGGCTATGTAAGATCTAATTGGTAAAAATAAAGAATACCTTGTGCCTGGTGGTATGTACTTTCACACTTAAAGTAGTGAATGAGGCAGTGGCCATCATAAAAAAATCTACAAACAATAAATGTTGGAGAGGGTGTGGAGAAAAGGGAACCCTCTTGCACTGTTGGTGGGAATGTAAATTGATACAGCCACTATGGAGAACAGTATGGAGGTGCCTTATAAAACTAAAAATAGAACTACCATATGACCCAGCAATCCCACTACTGGGCATATACCCTGAGAAAACCATAATTCAAAAATAGACATGTACCACAATGTTCACTGCAGCTCTATTTACAATAGCCAGGACATTGAAGCAACCTAAGTGTCCATCAACAGATGAATGGATAAAGAAGATGTGGCACATATATACAATGGAATATTACTCAGCCCTAAAAAGAAATGAAACTGAGTTATTTGTAGTGAGGTGGATGGACCTAGAGTCTGTCATACAGAGTGAAGTAAGTCAGAAAGAGAAAAACAAATACCGTATGCTAACACATACATATGGAGTTTAAAAAAAAATAAAAAGGTTCTGAAGAACCTAGGGGCAGGACAGGAATAAAGATGCAGACGTAGAGAATGGACTTGAGGACACGGGGAGGGAGAAGGGTAAGGCTAGACGAAGTGAGAGAGTGGCATTGACCTATACACTATCAAATGTAAAATAGCTAGTAAGAAGCAGGCGCATAGCACAGGGAGATCAGCTCCATGCTTTGTGACCACCTAGCGGGGTGGGATAGGGAGGGTGGGAGGGAGACGTAAGAGGGAGGAGATATGGGGATATATGTATATGTATTGCTGATTCACTTTGTTATAAAGCAGAAACTAACACACCATTGTAAAGCAATTATACTCCAATAAAGATGTTTAAAAAGCAAACAAAAAAACCCAAAGTGATTGAGACCATAGGACCGGAAACTCGTGGGTTTGATTCTCAGCACCATCACTTAATGTGTGATTTTAGTATAATTGCCTACTTTAAGCCTTAATATGTTCATCTGTAAAATTCTGAATAATGAAAGCTATTTCACAAACATCTTGTGATGATTAAAAGACACAAGAATGTAGTTGGTATATTAAATAGATATTAATGATTATTTTTCTTCATCTTCCGTAAGACTCATTTCCTTCCTTCTGTCCTTATTCATTAGAAATTAGTAAAATGAGGTCAGAATTGATGTAGTGTATTTAGTAAAGGCATGACAATGCCTCTAGTGTTGACACACCTGTATAGCTACCTGAAAATTGATCTTTTGTAGGAGGGAGAGTTGTTGAGAAATGCAGACACCAGAGGCAGAGTTTGGGAAGAATTACCTATATTTGTTTTCCTTTCCATCTTTGACATGTCAAAATAAGCACAAAACTTTGAAGAAGCTACGGGGCAGTGGCACACAGGTAATCTTCATTACTCGCTGTTGTTGCTTGTCATTTTGTGGCCTCTGTGGTGAAAGAAAAGGAAGACAAGGAATATGGAAGGGACATTGAGCTGGCCAACCTGTGGTATTTGCCACAAAAATACAATTTTAGAAACAGTAGAAATAAGATGTCATGGGAATTCATGGAAGAAAATAACTTTGGCCTATAATAAACAGGGAAGACTTAAAAGCCTGACATTTAAAAGTAGTATGGAGGTTCCCTAAAAAACCAAAAATAGAGTAACCATATGATCCAACAATTGCACTCCTGGCCATATATCTGGAGAAAACTCTAATTCGAAAAGATACATGCACTCCATCGTTCATAGCAGCACTACTTACAATGGCCAAGACAAGAAAGCAACCTAAATGTCCATTGATAAATGAATGGATATAGATGTGGTACATATATATAATGGAATACTACTCAGCCCTAAAAAAGAATGAAATTATGCCATTTGCAGCAACATGGATGGACCTAGAGATTATCATACTAAATGAAGTGAGTCAGACAGAGAGAGACAAATATTATGTGATATCACTTACATGTAGCATCTAAAATATGATACAAATGAACTTATTTACAAAATGGAAACAGACTCTCAGACATAGAAAACAAACTTGTGGTTACCAAAGGGGAAAGAGGGGAGGGATGAATTAGGAGTTTGGGATTACCAGATACAAACTAATATATATAAAATAGATAAACAACAAGGTCCTACTGTATAGCACAGGGAGCTATATTCAATATCTTATCATAAACCATAATGAAAAAGAATACATAAAATTATGTATAACTGAATCACTTTGCTGTACACCAGAAACTAACACAATGTTGTAAATCAGCTATACTTCAGTTTTTAAAAAGCTCAAAAAAATGGTATTTTTCAGGAGTTTGATGAATAGAAATAGTCAGATTTAATAGTCAGATTTAAGACATTTTTGGTGACTAAAAAAAGTGAGCTGACACAGAAGTTTAAGAAATTAGCTTTTTTAATTAAAAATGAGTAACTGAATGTATTCCAAATGCAACTTAAACCTAGAGTAGGATCAGGAGATATACTACAAAAGTAGCTTGGTACCATATTAAAAGGTACTATGAGTTTGCCTTTTATTTCCCATATAATTAACATATTTGAAGATGCAAACACTATATTAGCTACTTTATATATGCTTCTATTTAATTCTCAAATCAGTACTAAAAATAAAGCATCATCTCATGCTATAGAAGAGGAAACTACTGCCCAATTATACATGGCAGATCTGAGGTTATAAAACTTATTAGCAGAGAGACATTGAAAGTTTTTGACTAGGGAGGTAACATGGTAGGAAGTGTAAATTCCTACCTTTCTTTAATATTTGCTAATTAAAATTCTTAACTTACTGTACACTAAATGTATAATTAGCAACTATTGATTACTACAGATGCAGAATTGTTCTTCAAGTAGTAGATGATAATGTCTTAGTCGCTTTCCTTATGAAAGCAAGAGTGACCTCCCTAGCATTTCACTTACCTCTCTCCTCCTTTGCAACATATCATTGAAGGTGCTTTTGCCCTTTCTGGTATAAAAAACAAAGTTATCTAGGTAAATATTTCAGGCTTTTTATCCAAGTCTTCACAAGGATTAAGTTAACCCATCTATTCTTTGCAATGCATAAATTTGGATTAATTTTTCAATTTCATTCGCAGAGAACTAAGTCTTGAGGAAACTTGAAACATGACAGGAAAATGTGAATGAGGAAAGGACAGTATTTGCAAACATATGATGCCTTCTTTGGAGAAATGCCTATTTAGTTCCTTTGCCCATTTTTTAATCAGATTTTGTTTGTTTGCTGTTGAGTTGTAGGAGTTCTTTATGTATTTTGGATGTTAACACTTTATCAGAAATATGGCTTGCAAATTTTCTCCCAATCTATAGGTTGCCTTTTCATTCTGATGATTATTTCCTTTGCTATGCAGAAGCTTTTTAGTTTGACGTAGTCCCACTTGTCTATTTTTGCTTTTGTTGTCTGTGCTTTTGGTATCATATCCAAGAAATCATTACCAAGATCAATATCAAGCTTTTCCCCTATATTTTCTTCTTGGAGTTTCACAGTTTCAGGTCTCATGTTTAAGTTTTTAATTCATTTTCAGTTAATTTTGTGTATGGTGTAAGGAAGGGTCCAATTTCATTCTTTTACATGTATATATCTGGATTTACCATCACCATTTATTGAAGAGACTGTCTTTTCCCCATTGTGTATTCTTAGCACCTTTCTCAAAGTTCAGTTGACAGTATATATGTGGGTTTTCTTCTGGGCTTTCTATTGTGTTCCATTGGTCTGTATGTCTGTTTTTATGCCAATACCATACTGTTTTTTTTGGTTTTTTGTTTTTTGTTTTTGCTGTTTGCGGGCCTCTCACTGTTGTGGCCTCTCCCGTTGCAGAGCACAGGCTCCGGACGCGCGGGCCCAGCGGCCATGGCTCACGTGCCCAGCCGCTCTGCGGCATGTGGGATCTTCCCGGACCGGGACGCGAACCCGTGTCCCCTGCATCGGCAGGCGGACTCTCAACCACTGCGCCACCAGGGAAGCCCCGATAAGTCTTTTTTTTTAATGCACGCTGATATGACAGCTGTCACATACAATCTAACAAAATTGTTTCGAATGAAGCTAAAGACAACTAAGTGCTACTAGAGCCATCTTATGGAAAAAAACCAAACAAACCTTTTGGCCCACCAAATATATAACATAGTAAAAGAATATTAGCTAGTATGAAGCAAAATGTTTTACTATTTTATAAATTCTCCCAAATGATTCAATATTGGTTAATATTTCAACAGAAATTTATGCTTACTATTGACAAACTATAGATTTTAGTAAAATGAGGAAAAATTAAATATTCAATATGAACAGTTTAACTCAAACTTATTGACCCAGTTTTCAAGGATATTGCACTGATATATAATTTTAATTCTAATATTTTGCTTTTTTACATTTTTATGTACATGTTTGGGTTTCTTTTTGAGCAGTAGAAATACTTTAACCCAAACTTTGAAAAATAGTAATAATGAGCAAGTCTAAATCCTAAAATATTATAGACAAAAGCAAAAGAAATACACACGAGTAAAGATCTCAGTAACACTAGTTTCCTAGAGTTATAAAGCATTTTAGTATGATTTATGCTCATATGCAGAGAATGGGATGTGTTGCGTACTGCCATCCCCAAGATGTTGAGAAATATGCAATACAATGGCCACATACCATCAAAGATGCAATTCGATATTTGGAAATGCACTAATATGTTGTTTTAGAGTCACTACTTAATAGCACTTCATAAAATGATTGTATTTTTACATTCTTTAAATTCAAAAGGTAAATTTTAAGTAATAAATTTGAGAGTTAATAGTGGTACACTTGGTTTAAATCTGTCTCATAAATTTGTTTTTCATATTACTAGTTTTCTATCTTAAAAGGAAATGAAAGGAATGAGCCTAAAATTAAGTGACTAAGATTTGCAGATTTAACCCCAGTAGTAGTATTTATTACCCTAATTATGTTTTTAAAGTTTTGCATGACTATTTGAATATTAACAGGTAAATCAAATTTGAATTTTCTCTCAGGTGATACTAAATATGACTAAATAATAGTCAGTGTAAGCATCCTTGAACGTGTCAGATAACCCACTTATTTTTCAGTTGAAGGTAACGTCTACTGATTTCCTAACTGATCTAGACAAGTAATAATAGGATTGCTAATGGATAAACCAATCCTTTGGTAGTATTTACAGTTTATACCAATAGTGCTTTATTCAACATTTTATTCCTGCCTAAAGATACTAAGTAATGAATGACATACACTTTTGGTGCACAGATATTGTTTAAATTAACTTCTATGAAAAATATTATTTGGATTGTTAGATCCACAGGTTTTCTGCATTATGTTATTTTCTTGAAAGCCGTCATAAAGAATTACAGGAACTCATAATGAGTTACATTTATATAATATTTATATTTCTCAAAGTACTTTCACGTATATTATCTCTTTTGATCCTCTTATCAACTCTATGAAATAGGAAAGACCAATGTTATGGGTTCCTTTTTTTCGTGAGAAATTGACCCCAGGCTACATAGCCAGCAATCTTATGGCATTCTACCCCTAATTCCACAAGGCATGGAATTCCATTAGCTTATTCTGTCTTAAAATGTTAGCAACTTGATGTCCCACACCTGCTAGAAATAATCTTCCCATAAACCTCAAATCCCAAAGTATTCATTATTGCCTTTCAGTTATTGATGACACTAATCTTGCTTCCCTGTGTAGAGTAGATAATGTCATAAGGAGCAGGTCAGTGAAACCACTGTCCCAAGTGTTGGAATTAAATTTACTTCCAGTTCTCTAATTGATTCTCTAATTAAATGTCTGGTAGATATTGATAAATGTAAATTACAAAAAAAAATATAACTTGCCAAATATCTTCATTTGGTATGCATTTGATAATGCAGCTATTATAGTTTATATACACACACAAGCCTTTTTATTTTCTTTGATTTCTTTTCACTTTAAAAAGTGGCTGTTGGTGGGGGAGAGGAAGGAAGGAGAAACTATGGCTGTATCAATACATCAGAGCCAGGAAACATTTTGGAAGAATAGAAGAGAAATAATTTGTTTCACTCTCTTTTTTTTAAAGGAGGGGCTGAGAGCGTGAGATTAAAATGATTCTGAGCCTTTCACTAACTTCTCACAAGAGCAGGAACATAAAGAGGCAGAGTGGTGATCAAAACCAATAATTCAATGTATCACAATTCTCAGATTTAAATGATGAAGAAAAAGAAGTTGAGCATTAGGGAGAAAATGGAAAAATAATGTGGTAAATCAAGGAACTAAAGCAGTAGTGACATGGTTGGGGGGGGCGGGGATGAAAGTCAGTATGAGTACTGTCTCCAGGAAAGGCCACCACCATTGATTAATTGGTTTGCTAATGGCCAGGAGTGTTTAAAGATGAAAGGAAGGGGCGTCCCTGGTGGCGCAGTGGTTGAGAGTCCTCCTGCCGATGCAGGGGACACGGGTTCGTGCCCCGGTCCGGGAAGATCCCACATGCCGCAGAGCGGCTGGGCCCGTGAGCCATGGCCACTGAGCAAAGATGAAAGGAAGGACAGGCCCAAGAGCCTGCTGCAAGAAGACAGGGTAGAACCTTAGAAATGTTGCTAAGGGAATATTTGAGGGAGTGAACATGAATTAAGGATAAAGTGAATTAAGATAAATGTTTCTGGAAAATGAAAAATAGACATAAAATATCAGGAAGAAAACATGCAGAATTTTAGATTTAACAGATAATCTTCATCATCATCATTTGACAAATGCAGATGCAGTTTTTCTGTTTATTATTTGGAGAAATGAAAATTATCCCTGATGGAATGAGAAATTGGTCTTAGTTCTTATCTCACAATGTTTCTGAGGCTATTTGAAGAATAGTCAAAGTAAACTATTATTTTAATCACAGCCACCACTTGTGTTGCTCAGGCTGCTTACTGCCTAGTGTGAGGGCACTGTTCGTAGCTACCCATGCAGCGCACAACCTGCACAACCAACATACATGCCTCTAAGTGTAAAACAGAAAACAAACTACATTAATAAATGATCTTGGAAGAGTGGTGGATTAGGAGGTATAATGTCCTTGTTCAGGTCATATATCTGCTAGCTCCTAGCTGGATGGCATTATTCAAATTAATCAACCTCTTTGAATCCCAGTGTGCTTATTAGCAAAATGGTTATAATAATATTTACCTTCCAAACCTTACACAGTTATCTGAGTTAAAGAATGTTTCATAAAATTTCAATTTTTCTAGAAATGCACATTATTATTTAAAAGATTAATGCAACCATAAAATAATTGTGTTTCCAAATATTTGGACTTTAATATTTTTGAAGAGACAGCATGGCATACTACATCACGTAAGCTACAGTACCACAACTTGAAGTATCTGTTTAATAATTGAACTATTTTGTTTTTGTTAAATGGATAGTCATAATGTTACCATCTGTGAAAAATATTTTTGTTTATGCTAATTTGTAATTCTAGATTTAGCAATCTCAGTAGTCCCCATTCTCCATAATATATCTTTTAGAAGATTTTTGTTTTCCCAGTGCATTGATTCTCAGTTATGATAGAGAATATCAAGAGTTTATAAACTGTAGTGGGTTGCCAGTTTGAGTTAGAGAGAAGTGACATAGAGAGCAGAGGTATTCTTATTCAAGACCCTCTGGTCCATTCATAGTCTACCTTGCAGCTCATTCTCTTTTCAGGACTTATAGATATTGGAATGCTCTAGGAGCCTCTCTTCAGCTCTTTTCGCTTTACTATCCATTCTCAGGTTGTCTCAGCTATTCCCATGGCTTTAAAAAAGTTACATACAGTTTTACAGATTTATAGTCCCAGGGCTGAATTCCCCATGACCTAGACTTAGATCTCAAATAGCTCTGCCACATCTTTGTATGTCTAATCTACATCCATCCACCTGTCTATCTATCTATCATCTTCATATGTTCCATCTAAGCTTGTTCCTCCCTAGATCTTCCCTATTTTTCTTATAGTACCATAAACCCCTAGTAGCTTAAGGCCAAAACTGTGTCATTCTTGACCCTTTTTTTTCCCTCTCACCCCCATCCGATCCATCAGCCAGTCCTATTGGCTCTACTCTAACGTATATCCCTTATCATGCCCTGTAAAATGCTACATGATTGGATTCCTGGCCACTATTTCAAGATCATTTATGTAAAACAGGCCTTTTCATTTATTACTCTTCATAGCACAAACGCCTCCTGGAAATTATATTTATCTGTTGATCTATTTATTGTCTCTCACCCTTATTAGAGAAGGATTTTTTTTCAGTTTTAATCCCAGTTGCGTACCTAGAATGCTACCTGGCACATTTTAGACACTCAATAGTACTTGTGAACGAATTAAATCATAGCCATAGTATAAATCCGTCAGTAGAAACAGGCTTGGAATCATGGGAATCAGATTGACAGCTGCACATGACCATCAGTGTGTTAGGTGTGCTTTCATAAACACATTCTTCACTTATGAAACACATTCTTGCCTTTCTTTTGAATACAGAGAGCCAAAAATGTCATATTGATTCAAAGAAATAAATTGTGCCTATTTTCAACTCAATATAATTCTATAAGAATGAAAGTTCTCAAAACAAGGCAAGGAAAAATTTTTTGTTTTTATTTGAACTGTCCACCTCTCCAACCATCCTTCCCTATCTCCTGAATTTTTATATTTAGGAACATATTTTGTCTTTCTTCCCATAGTCAAAAATGATGTTCAGACTTGAAGGTAGTGATCTTAAGTATTATTATGCCAAATCATTCCAAATTATGCAATAACCAAAGCGCATAAAAATATGTCATGGTAATAAATCTGTTTCCCTACTCTTCATAATGTCTTATTTGCCCTAAAAACTTTTCAGACCATAGCATAATAAATGGACTTTCCAGTGTGATTTGCATATCTCTCACCACAAAAGGAGTGTCTGTTTCAAATCTTAAAGTTGTATTTGATATATTTAAGTGATCTCAAATAATAATCTTCAGAGTTGTCCTGACCTGACTGATAATGAATTTTATAGTCCACCATAGTGTTCATTTGCCTGGGTCTGCAATAAGTTAATTACCAGGAAATATAAGAAATGTGCTGTTGCAAAATCCCTGATTTCTCTCTTCTGAATTTATTTGAATAATTACTAAAGTATGTCTCTTGTTTTCAGGCCAAATTTAATCTCCTAATCATAGAGCTTGTACCTCCTCCCGTATTTTATATGTTGGTTGATTGGACCTTCTTTCATCCGGACACCCAAGCCAGAAGAGTCATTCCTTAATGCTCAGATCCCCTTCACTTCATATATCAAATGGGTCACCATATCCTCTCAGTTCTGCTTATAAAATATCTCTGACATCTATTCCCTTTTCTCTAGTACTGTGACCTCTTTGAAAGATTAACCCATCCGAGCCTCACGGAGTTGTATTGACCTGGCTTCTGACTGCACCACCCCTTCCTCATAAAACCAGAGATGGGTCAGCTCAGAATCATGTCCTGAAAGGCACTAGGATTTGGGAATGGTTGGTCATCCTGTTACTATACATTCAATTGCAGACATGCTGCTTGAGGTAGGAGATTCTACAAAAAGAGTATAAATTGTGATACCAGACAGGCAGGGTTTCAGATTCTGTCTCTTCTTCCACCACTGCTATTATCTTGGGCAAGTTCACCTCTTTGGAACTTAGCTTAACCATATTTAACTTTGAGTTAATAAATAATTCATACTTCATAGGGTTGTTGTGAAAATGAAATAAGATTATGTATGCTAAACGATGTTTCCTGGCATGTGTTGGAATGTCACCATATGTTAGTTCTTATCTTGCATTCTCCTACCACTTCTAGGCATCATCATATGCTATCCAGAGCACACCTGCAGAAACCCTGCGTGCTTTCTCGGCCCTCTTGTACTGATATCTTTTGGGTAGCAAGGATTTCTTTATTTCCCTCAGCCAGAATAAGGGAACCTGAATGAGACTCTGTTCTGTATCAGGGAACCTGTTTTTATACTTCTGCAAATCTTCATTCTAGAATAGCTGGAAACTATTTCTCTTCCTATTATTTTCTTATTTTAATATGTATCAATGACTGTCCCTAGGTTACAAGCAAAAGTATAGATTTCTTAGCCTTCTGTACTCTATCCTTGTATATTTTTACAAACTCCGCTCTGACACTTATACTTTTTAGCTGCTTTGTCAACCTTTGCCTCATCTCAGGAAGTCAGTTTTTCCTGGCTTAGTGTTCCCATTGCACTTTGAAAAGTCTCTATAAGCATATATCCTGTCATATTGGTACTATTTGTATACTATTTCTCTTACGCACTATCATATAAATTCCTTGAATGGATGACAGTACCACAGCACCAAGAATGTGCTTGAAGGTCCATAGCTAATTAATAGATAATAGAAGGTGTTACTATCATTATTTCTATTGCCCTTACCTATTTAAAGAATTTTCTTTTCCTAGATTTTCTTTGTCAAACCATGCTACATTTTGTGGTCTATATCATAAACAAATATGATTTTTATGCAAACACTATTTTCATATAACTCTGAACACCAAGATTTTAAAACCTAAACTAATACTCCAATATGTGTGCTTCTCATTTGCACGAAAATAACATTCTGCAATTGAGAGTTGAAAGCTGAGAAATTTCAAAGCCCTGTGTAAAAAAAACTTAGAAAAATTTTAGTCAGTTTATTAAATAACTAAATTGGAAAGCAATGAAGCATAATTTCAACAACCTTCAAAATAAACACTCACCTTTTACTCCCAAAGTTCTTTCATATTGCACTTCGGTGCCAAAAAATACATCCCTACCATGATAGCCCTGAGAGAAACACCTTATTTGGGAAAGAATGAGGAGGAGATGTAGGAATATCTGGCATCCAGTTATTGTACCATATTTAACCTCAGGGCAGCCATGCCAAAAGGGACCACACATTCCCAGGATCTATATCCCTCTCTCCTAAGGTAACTTAATGAACTTCTGCGGTTTCCTGCACAGGCTCTTCATCACTGAGGTGTAAATGTCAGAGACAGTAGAGCATTTAACATCTAGCCATTAAGCCTACTCTGCAGTAGATCTAGACCAGAAGTTATGAAGATTTCTATAATGCCATCTGGGAATGGGAATAGGAAGGTAACTGTACTGTCTCTTCCCATATTTGTGATGTTTCATAGTATTATATTATTTTCAGATCCTTCTGTAAATTCTGTCTCATTTCTTAAGAAATGGTTTTCATATGTCTCTACATTCTTCAGTTTGTACATGAGAATTTTAAAAACCTACTTTGTAAAATAACTGACAAAGTGGGGAACTTGTACTCTCTGACATAGCATGAGCTGAGAGTGTCATTTAAGTTAGATTAGTTAAGCATTAAAAAATATTAGTCTCATGCCTAGGGAAAGATAAGAATATTTTTAGGCCTTTTCATTACTTTAAAAGGAATTTTATAACAAATTCAGTTTAAGTATAAATACAACTCAGTTATCTGTAACAATGGTAAAGGAAAATTGAAATCTACAGATAATCCAAAATTTTATTTTAAAAGAGCATAATAAACCTTTGTTCCCGATGAGCTTCTTTTTTTTTGTTTGTTTTTTTTGCGGTACGCGGGGCGCTCACTGTTGTGGCCTCTCCCGCTGCGGAGCACAGGCTCCAGACGCGCAGGCTCAGCGGCCATGGGTCGCGGGCCCAGCCGCTCCGCGGCATGTGGGATCTTCCCGGACCGGGGCACGAACCCGTGTCCCTTGCATCGCAGGCGGACTCTCAACCACTGCGCCACCAGGGAAGCCCCCAGTGAGCTTCTTAATATTGCTCAGAACTGAGAATTAATTTGTGTAGATTCTATCTTTTTTTATTTGACACCTCCCCCATGGAGGAGGGGCCAATCAGCAGTAAATTAGACACTAAGTAGAGAGCAAGGGAAATAGTGTGAAATCAAGACCAAAGGACTTGAATCAACCACAAAATTCATATCTAATGCTTGAAAATTTAAAATAAAATAATCTTCATTTTGGCTTTATAACAGACATAGACTTTCTGAGAACGAAATACAAAACATTTTGAGTGTGTAGATTTTCATTTGAAAATATAGATTAATACTTTGATTCAACTTTCTGGATCAAACAGTGAAAATAATTACTTCATATTTTATCAAATCCATTTCTTCCCAAGCAACAAAAACAAACAAACAAGCAAACAAACTCTCTGTTTCCATTCTGGATTTTTCAAGAGCTGTCCATCAACAGAAAACCATTTGTAGATGTGGTCCTGTTTCAAAGGTGGACAGATAATGGTTTTTATTTGTTGTCAAAATCAGCATGCAAAAAATAAATAAATAAAAAGTCAATAAGGTCTGTCCTGGTGCTGTCTTTCGTTCTGCCTCTCCGTTTGAAAAGGCTCACCATGCAACCTGCCAGTACAGTAGCTCATACATAACAGCAGCAGCAAGTGGATTCCTTTACAGCCTCATCAACACTTCCTTCTTCCTTCAGTTTTGTCTCCAAATGCTGAGATTTTGGTTGGGTGACTTCATGAAAAGTATTCACTATTTCTAAAAGGATTCATTTTTCACGCATTACTTTTTTGAGGCTAAGTAACATTCTATATTTGTATATAACATGAAGAATCTGAAATGCAGCATTGAAATTGTCAAATGAAGCATGTGATATGTTGGATGTGCCAAAAGAAATTGTCACCTTTCTTAATAAGCTTAAAATCTAAATCCTCCAAAGTTGGCCCAGGGCAAAATCCTCCATTCCTGAGGAGGATGTACCCTTACAATGGTACCCCTTACAATTATTGTCTTGGGATTTCCTGTTTCCTTAGGGATCTCTTGATTACATCCCCACTTCCACACTGGCTTGAGTGGGACAGAGAAATGCTGCATCTAGGTTTGCAAACTTGCCTTCTATTAACTAAGCGTGTAATTACCACTGTTTGTTGCTCCACGTAAACAAGCCACTCACTCAAGGCACACTGTTTTTCTCATGGAGGTAATATACAGGTCCTCCTTTGGAGAAATAATCATTTATTTAAAGTGTTTGTAAAAATAATGCTGGAGACTTCATTAATTAATCAAAAGTGTATACAATTTATAAATACTTAGGAGATTACTTATATTCTCAGTTAAAACCAATAATTAATATTGGCAATAGAAGTGTAAATATGATCTCAATGAAATGACTAACCACTATTGCTTGTTTAAGATTTTTAACCCTGAAATAGTCTTTAGTCTGACATATACAATTGTATTCCCCTAATTTAAGCAAACTTGACCTTTAGTCTTATTTACAAAATAGAGTCCTGTTATTAAATTTGCAAACAAATTTTTCATTTTGAAAATAGTTTGGCAGAGCATAAAAACCCGTATTCTCGCTGGGCATTCAAATGTTTAATGTAGACATAAGTCTTCTGTACTATATTTGTTACTCTAGAATACAATCCTAGAGGGTTTGTGAGCCCTTTGAATTTATATGTAAAAATGTACGTCTTTGTATATATCATTTTGGGGGAAAAGGTAAAACAGCTTTTCTCAGAACCACAGCATAAAGTAAAATCCATTCATTGTGTGTAAGTTCATCTATATGTATGGGTTTTTAGATAATGAAAAATACCCATGTGTATTGACTCAATGAAGTGCAGTATGAAGAATATCAATGAGTCCATCAGCATATGCACATAAGTGTATTTTTAGAATAGGAATACTCTTGGTCATAACATAAATGATATGTATTACAATGATACAATTTTATTATTCACTAGCTCATTTTATGCTCTGGTTTATCATCATAAAAATATTAATTTCTCATGATTTCTCTTCTTCACTTTAGAGAAAATATTCTTTTATTGATAGAATAAATAAATGTCTTGAAATTAGTGTCAGCAAAATAGATTCAAGAAGATCTGTTTAATGTGTATTTAGTGACATCTCACCGAATCTTGGTTACCTAAAAATAGAGAAAAATATTTTGGATGTTTAAAAAAATGAATGTGCAGAAGTAGAAGAGCTGCAACCGGATGGCCTTGCTCCAGATAATTTAAGTTGTGTAAAGAAGTTCCTGGGTGAATGTTGGTATCACTTAACAAAAATGCTTTGCTGTGGGTTCTTTTTTGAATCAATGCTAATGGCATATATATTGACATTTGAAATAGAAGTGAGTGTTAAATAAATATTACATATAAATAACTATCAGATACAGTTCCATGAAAGAAAGGACTGTATCCTATTCAGTGCTGTATTCTCAGAGTCTGACATTCCATCAATAGTGGCTGAATGAGAAAATGATCAATTAATTAATCAATATTTGCTATAAATCCATAGATATCCTTCTGGTTCCTTCTAGTAGTAAGAGCAATGCGTGATCTCAGTATAGTCTAAAAAACTCTTTAGATGTTCTTATATATATGAAAAGAATTTACTAATATGATGGACAAGCATTATGATACAGAAAAGTGATAACATAATTGGGTGAACAAAACATTTTGACCTACAAAATACATAATGGTGATAAAAATATTAGTAACTAATTTTCATAGAGTCCTTGTACATTAAATGTATTAAAAAAATTATTTAAGATATGTTAACAAGGCAAGGGTGAGTGCTTTTAATATCTAACCTGCCCATTCCAAATTATTTAATAATCTAGAGAATGTGCTTTGTTAAATTCGCTATTTGCTATTGATGAATAGTCCAGACTTCGTGAAGTTACCTGTTAACTTGTAGATTTCTTTTCTAACACAGATCGAAATAATTTCTGTCCAGGAGAAAAATAAATCCAACTGTTATGGATTGGTATCCCACAGGACATTAATCAGTTTTATATCTTACCTAGAAATCTTGTACTAATAATGTTTCAAAATACCTATAGATACCCAGATCCTCAAAATCCTGTGAATTAGCCTTGCCATCTGATTAGTTTATTCATTAATTAATGAGCTGAATAAAACCTTTGACACGTGTTTATTTTATATTTGTGTAAGAGTCATACTGTTAACTTTTTGAAAATTATACTTAAACAATGTATTATTGTTATCTTCACAACCACATAAAGAAGGTACTAAAACCATCCCCATGCACTGTTATTATTACTAATAGTACAGTGGGTACTATTGTCATCCCTATAAGGAAACTGAAAATTGGGGAGGTTAAGTGACTTGTCCTAGGTCACACAGGTAGTACGATTACAGACTCTGTAATATCATAAGCCTGTGCTCTTAACCACTGGAGTGACAGCTGCCCGGAGGCTAAAAGAAAACTCACATTAAATAAACTGAAGCTAAATGCCTTGTCTTGCATGAGTCTTAAAAGCATTTTGAAAGGCAAAGTGAATTTATAAAAGTACTTCCTTCATGAAGTGAATGTGAGCATAGAAACTATATATATATATTATGTATATGTATAATATGTATGATATATATATATGCACACATATACATAGATATATATAAAGAAGCACTCTTGTAAGAAATGTCATCATAGTGCATTTTTTGCAACTGAATTCATAATAAAGGCAAAAGCCTTTGACCCATTCAGAGAATCAAGCTACATCTTTGTCAGCCCCAGGGTTTCACAGTTGACATTACCAAGAATTACTATTGCAGCAAAGTAATGACGTTTGAAAGTTATATTTGAGATAATTGAAACTTTTGTCAAGAGTCCCAGGAATGAAAAGCCTTCTGGATAGCGGATGAATAGAGAAAATATTTGCAAGCTTTTGTTTTCTGTGTTTCTTGTTTTGTTTGTTTTAGTCTTCAAACTGGTAAACTTCAAACTGGTGTAACAGGGTTTGTGTCTTAAAATTACCATTTCCTTACCTGAAGGTCTTTATTTAGTATGTGAGGGCCTGATCAACAACACCTTTTCTTCAGCTGTCAAGGAAGGGCCACATATGAGAGATTTTGCATCTTGTTTAGACTTTTTAAGCTGCAAAGGGTAGCAGTCACTTGGTCTTTGTCCGCAGTGTTCTTTATTCTGGCCCTAAACTGCTTGGAAAATTGCCACTATTTCCATTGGCGGGCTCTACTTCCTTTGAGAGTTGTTTTTTATTTTTTGTTTGTTTGTTTGTTTTTGTGGTACACGGGCCTCTCACTGTTGTGGCCTCTCCGGTTGCGGAGCACAGGCTCCGGACGCGCAGGCTCAGGAGCCATGGCTCACAGGCCTAGCCACTCTGCGGCATGTGGGATCTTCCCGGACCGGAGCACGAACCCGTGTCCCCTGCATCGGCAGGCGGACTCTCAACCACTGTGCCACCAGGGAAGCCCAGAGAGTTGTTTTTTAATAAAGGCATATAGAACAAATAGGCTTTTGCCTCTCTTAAGTGTCTAGAATGTTCCCAAACTGGAACTAGGGAAAAATTAAAAATAAAAGCCTTAACTGTTTTCCTCTTAAAGTCATTTCCCAAGTGTTGTCCCTAAGCCTGCTATATGAAAATAACCTCATCTACCTGTTTTTTAAAAAATGCATATATCTTGGCCTCATTCCTCATCTACTGGATCAGAAAATCTGATCTGGGATTAGGGAAACAGTATTTCAACAAGCAACTCTGATGACCCCTGCACCTTATAAAGCACTGTCTTTAAAAAATCTTCTTTTTATTTTTATACAACTTGGACTTTTACACAAATTCTTACCTTTTTACTCTGAAAAAAGCATCTATTTGCATTTTAACAAGTAACTTAGGAATCAGAGCTTACTTGTTAAATTCTGAGTAATTTTAAAGGAAAGTTAATTTGTTCTATTTTGAAAAATATATAGACTGGCTACTCAAGAGAATATTTTATGTATAGCAAGAAACTACTTAGTAGAATGAGTATCCTAACTGTTATAAATTATCTGATAGTCATGTTCTCAATTCGATGGCTGTATTTCTGGGACAGAGATGATATATTTGAATATAAAACCCAAATTAGGATTCCTCTAATCCATAAAGTACATGTGATATGTGATTGCATTTCTAAATTAGAATTGTAAGATGTTGTGTGTGTGTGTGTGTGTGTGTGTGTGTGTGTATGGATGGATGGATGGATGTATACATACACATAAGATATGCAAAATACATATGTATGTATGTGTATATATATATACACACACACACATATATACAAATTCTAATATAAACATGAATATATTCACACGTATCAAAAATTAAAACAACTTAGACTTAAAATCAGATATTATTTTAGGAAAGACATTTCCCTTTTTTCCAAAACTGAGATATTTCTGATTAGTCTGTTATCATTTGTTTGTTCAGGCCTGGGAAAATCAACATGAGGTGGTGCTTATGAACTTCAAGGTCTAAATCATACAGATCCAGGTTTGTATTCCATCTCTACTACTTAATAGCTGTGATGCTCTCAGCAAGTTAATTACTTTTTCTAGGTCTGTTTTCTCATCTATGAAATAATGGTACTGATAGTGTCTACTAGATAGGGATACCAGGACTAACATTGTACCTTGTTCCTAGCAAGCAGTGGAGATGCATCAAGCATACTTAACTATATGTAGAATTTTATTATTTCGGTGACTTATGGACAAATGACTTTTAATGAACAACTTTGCAAATGTACAATATTCTTAACATTCTGTGGAGACCAAAAGCAAGTCTTTAATACACACTATTTTTTTCTATTTTAGATTGTAAGTGGAAATTTTTAATGTTGGTAAATCACAGACTTTATTACAATAATAGAAAAAATTAAATCATTTCTTTCAATGGCTTATAGAGTTGTTGGAAATTTACATAACATATCAAGCTGCTTTACAAGAGTGCCCTTAAGAGGCTCAAGCAGTTTTCTGTAGTATTAGTAAAACAATTTTATAACCAACTTGAGAATGTGTGTGTGTGTGTGTGTGTGTGCACTTGCACAGACATGCATTTTGGCAGGGAAAATTATGTTTCATTAGCTAAAATGTCTTTGATTTTCAAAATTCATTAAAAAAAAATCCATACCAGAATGAATAGTGTTATGCCAATGTTATCTTAGAGTCTTTACTCTTTTTATTTGTAGAGAATCTATGTTTAATAAATGTTAAATTATTGGAGACAATTAATAGATAAAAATAGACAATAATAGTTGTTAACATTTGTATATTTCTTTAGCCTTTACAAAGTAATTTCTATTTTCTTTTTATTTTAATTTCCTTCCTTCCTTCCTTCCTTCCTTTCTTTCTCTCTCTCTTTCTTCCTTGGGCCTTCATTCCTGTGCGCTGGCTTTCTCTAGTTGTGGTGAGAGGGGGCTACTCTTGTTACAGTGCACTGACTTCTCATTGCAGTGGCTTCTCTTCTTGCAGTGCACGGGCTCTAGGCGCGCGGGCTTCATAGTTGCAGCACGTGGGCTCAGTAGTTGCCTCACTCGGGCCCTAGAGCACGCGGGCTTCAGTAGTTGTGGCTCATGGGCTCTAGAGCGCAGGCTCAGTAGCTGTGGCTCTCGGGCTTAGTTGCTCTGCGGCATGTGGGATCTTCCCGGACCAGGGATCAAACCCGTGTCCCCTGCATTGGCAGGTGGATTCTTAACCACTGCACCACCAGGGAAGTCCCTCTATTTTCATATTTAACCTTCTTAGTAGATATTTCTGTTACTTTTCATGACAATAATAGTAACTAATAACACGAAGTTCTCATCATCCACATCCCTCCAATCTCACCTTCCTCCATACTACTCTATCACTTTGTGCAGATTACAGTGTGCATTTATTATGTGGAATAGTAACTGTTTAAGTGTCTCCTCCATGAGAAACTGGGTTCTTTGAGAAATGAAAACATGTCTTTTGATACTTAATGCCTAGTAGAGTGATAAGCACATATCACTGAACAGTGATCAATGAATGAATGAGTAAATAATGGCTTTAGACCAGGGGTCTGCTAACTATGGCCTGTGGGTCAAATCCATCATGCTACCTATTTTTGGATAGCCCAGGGACTAGAAATTTTTTTTTAATTTTTATATTGTTTTTAAAAATCAAAAGTATATTTCATGACACATAAAAATTATAGGAAATTCAAATTTCAGTGTCCATGAATAAGGTTTTCTTTATATACTCATTTGTCTATGGCTACTTTTGTGCTGTAGAATTGAGTAGTTGCAATAGAGACTGTATGGCCTGCAAAGTTGAAAAATATTTACTCTCTGACTTTTTGCAGAATGTTTACAGATTTCCTGGTCTAGAGAGATTTAGTTTCTTGCCCAGGGTGCTACAAAAAAGTAAATGATAGATCTGGAATCAAAGTCAGGTCTTTTGATTGAAAATTCAGTGCCTTTTCTTCTATACTATGCTAAGTCTTGAAAATTAATTCTGAACTATGCACCCTTGGTTCCAATTCTAGAGGTTCTTGTTCTTAGGCAGAACTGGATTTGAATCTAAACTCTACTCAGGGCTGAATATATTATTCACGAGGTCCAGTGCAAAATGAAATGCCAGGTGCCCACCAGGGACTGGCAGCCACGTCCCATGGCAGACAGGAAAGCTTCTGCATCGGGATATGCTAAATACAGGAGTGGGCTATCCAGTCTCCAGCCTAAAGTGCAGTGGGCTACCAGTCCCAGGCAGAGACAGCCACTGTCTTCCCCCCATCCCTCTAGACCCATGGAGTACA
This sequence comes from Delphinapterus leucas, assembly GCF_059928025.1. Classification (NCBI taxonomy): domain Eukaryota; kingdom Metazoa; phylum Chordata; class Mammalia; order Artiodactyla; family Monodontidae; genus Delphinapterus; species Delphinapterus leucas. Next base: position 40,528,313 of record NC_143132.1, read on the forward strand.
TGCCCAGCCCTGACCCTCAGGGAAGAGCATGGCATTGATCAAAGAGGAATAGACAATTTGTTGGCATCCAAAGCACCAGGGGACAGGGAGTGAAGGCAGGACATTACAAGAGCTGAGGCTCCAAGCCCCTGACTCAAGCTCCACTGTTGCACTGGACTTCACTCACAAAATATAAACTCAAAGATACAATTATTAAGCATCTCAAGACAGCAACCAAAGAGCATTCAACCCTGGTGTGGGCTCTTTCTGAGTTCAGTCACACTGATTGTACTTCCAGAAAGCCAACTGTAACTCTGCTACATAACCAGACATGATGGCTTTGCTAGTTAAAGAATCTCTCTGTGCCCCAGTTTATACAGTGATGCAATGTGGTTATGGTATCGATCTCACAAAGTTTGGAAGTCAATAGACCAGGCATGTAATGCAGTTAGCAATGGTCTTAGCTATTTATTTTTTAATTTCCTGTATTTCTTTCCAGGACTGAATCAAACAGTATTATTACCATCATAAAGGACTAAATTATGTCATTTCATTATTCTTAAGTTGAAACCAAATTCCTTCCTATCATGAACTTCATCAATGACTAGATCATACATTCTCCTAAAAAGATGTCCACATTAGAAGTAAATTGAGCCATGAGTTAGAGCCATTTGGTCCTTGTGAATAAGTCTTTCCCGGGGTACTTTTTAGCTAGTCTATACCCTTTGGGTCTGCACTTGTAAAGCAAATGAGAAACATTCTTCAGGGCACTTTCAGACCTTTGCATTAGTTGTAGCATGCCAGGGCAAGGCTCCAGGCTTGATAAATTTATGGTCACACACATTAAACCTACAACAACACCTATGTTGCTTATCCTCATTATTCTCCAGGATTCTATCCAGCAGAAAAAGAAGTATCATCCATTCCCCTTACCATCAGTGGAGTCATCAGCATGCACATTTTTTTGTCTGTTAGTGGATATACTGCCGTCTTGGTCAGATGGATTCCATACTGGTGGTGCTCAGCTGTTTTGGGGGGTCTTTGTGATTCTATGTAATCAACTCACAGCTTTAGGAAAGAATGCAATAATTCTATTCTGTTACCACATAAAACTAAGACTGTGAATAAACTCAATGTCCTCATAAAATTATCATTAGCAAGATTATCTCACCCATTGAGAAGCTGGTTGTTTTTAATTTGAGAAAGAATATTTCCTCTTTTAGCTTTTGCTTTTTGTGCTCAGGGTCACATAATAGTGTGTCCTAGTAAATAATAATTTCTCAGATTTTATTTGTTCTTCATATTGAGTCACACTCAACTTTTATTTGGAAAATAATTTATCCATAAGTGGTTTGTTTTTTCATAAAAGCTAGTCATTTGTTTTGAATAATAGAAGCATTCAGTAAGTGTTGAATTAAGGTGAAGCCACAGAATTCCTTAATATTTTAATTAGTTTGCAGCTTATTAAGGGATAATATCTATTGGTGTATTGTCATCCATCAAGTTGTAACTCCAAGTTGTATTTGTAATGCCCCCATTTCTGAGAAGCTTATAACACTGTACAGAAGTAAGCCACTAATCCTTCAGATACTTTTGTACCCCAGTATCTACTCATTCTTATCCTTAGTTCTATAATTATAAATTAATGATGGTAACTTTGAACTTTGAGTTACTAATACAGTATCATTACAACAAAATAATACTTGGTTGATTATAAGAAGACCATTTTGTACTATCCATATCAATATGTTATGGTAATTTTTGGTGATAAGAAGCATCAGTTTTTCACAGATTTATCATGTTTACAGAGAATTCAGAAGTATATGGATTCCTGAACATAGTCAATATTAATTCCCTAGATGTCATGAATATTCAATTTCAAGAGTATTAAATAGGATTTTTTTAGGTTACAATATCAGCAATCCATGCAAACTATCTTCTGTTAATAAACAAAAAGTATTTGACTTATATCTGAACAGGCCAGGGGTGTAGGGTCTCACACAATGTCATAAAGGATCAGTTTTTCTCCTTATTCTCAGCTGTTTTCTTCTGTTAGCTTTATTATCAAGCCTTTGTTATCTTTATAGAAATAAGACAGTCACAGCACCTCCAGGCTTATATTTTACTGGCTTTACAATGCCAATGGAACAGAAGATCTCTTTTCCAATAGTTCCAGAAAAAATCCTGGGATTGAGCATCATTGTAATTATTTTAGCCAATCTGAGGCATGTTGGCAGAAGCTGAGTATGTGGCCAGACTCACCTAAGTCATAGGAGAAAAGAATGAAGAGTAGTTCTCTAAGGAAAATCAGGATGTTCTTACTGGGAGAGAAGAGAATAGATTCTCCAAAGGGAAAAGCAAGAAATGTCCTCCATAGTTTAACAATAGAAATAGATGAATCTTAAAGACCCTGAATGTATCTTGATAATTTGTTTTATTGATAGATTATTTTGAAAGCATATTATATGTTGGCTGACAATCTTCTAAATTTTTGTCTCATATTGTCTTTTGTGAATATTACATATTTTTGAACTGAATGGTACTTAACCCATTACCCTAGATTAAATTACATTGAATGTGTTCAGCTCCTCCCTTCAGGGAGATAAAATGTTATTACTATGTCATAGTTATCCCTATTGAGGAATCTTTTACTGTATCTTTTACCTGAAATGAGTGTGTTACATTTCTATTTACTTACTACTATTTTTTTAGAATTTATTTCATCTGTGAGAATACTATCTGGAAATAGTAACTGAGATTGTTAACAATTTCTTCCAAAAAGTAAAAAGATTATTTATTTTAAGTTCTCTGAAGAGAAAGCAGATTTAAGTTTGAAAAACCCACTCAAAAAGAATCTTAATGATACAAGAATTGCTAATAGAAACTGACAATTAGGGAGAAAGAATGTTAAGGGCTGAGTTAGCTGGAGTAAATGATGGAGGAAGCAACTACTAATCAAAACACCATCCCTACGATTTTCTCTCCTCTCAGTGGAAGAGGGACCCCTCTAGTGCCAGGGTAAACATTTTCTCTTTGCTCTGAATTCCATCCCTTCCAGACACTTCGGGGACCTTGATCCACTAGCTGTCCCCCATGACTATCTTTAGACTCTCCCCATGATCATTTCTCTTCCATTCGTAAGATCTCTCTCACTCTGTATATCTTTTTCTATCTACTGCCCATCTCTCTCCTTTCCTTGGGATCTGTAATCCTGAGAATGATGTCATATGATATTTTCCACTTTTTCATGTTTCATTTATTCATCAGCTGTGACCACCACTAAACTCAAGTTGCTTTCATCTGAATTACAATGGCCATGCATTTGCCAATTCCAGCAGATGCTGTGGATTTTCATACAATTTTTTCATCCTTGTTTTCCGTAAGCAAGGATCCTACTATACCTCTGACTCCGATCTTTTTTTTTTTTCTCTCTTGACTCAGTCCACTTCCAAGTGGCTTTTAACATATCACTTTTTTGTAACCGGTGGAGCAACAGCCAGAGTTGAACATGGTTCTGCTGGTCTAAGCCCCATGCTGTTTCAGTTATAAACCCTGTAGAAAATATAATATTGCATTCATCATTTTAAATCCTCAGTTTATTTAGGGGTTTTGAAACAGAAGATATATTGCCATCACCCTTTTAACTGAGTAAGACACAAAGGAAGTTTTTAGAAGTCTACACAGAAAACCTCAGTAAAAATCCAAGAAACTGCTACAATTCTTTTCTTCCTTCTCACCCTGGCACTTCCTACATCATTTTGGCTGGTGCATTTATTAGGATCAGTTTTCTTGAATTCTGATTCTTACCTTTACATTTTGAAATTTTTAATTTGTTACTAAAATATAATATGCAGGGGAGGTGACTGAACACAAAAGACATATTTTATGAAAGACAGACTTCAAGACTTCAAATTTGGGTTTATTTGGTATCTCTAATATATGACAGAATATTTTTTAAAGGTATATTAAGTTAAAAATTAAATTCACAGGCAAAAGTTTCAAGTGATTAAAAGACCATGATTATTTGGTAATAATAATGGTCCTTTTTTATTTTTTGAAATAATTAATAGATACACAGGAACTTGCCAAATAGTACATAGAGGTTGCAGGTACCCTTCACCCGTTACCCTGATAGTTACATTTTACATAACTTTAATACTTTATGAAAACCGGGAAATTAGTTTTGGTAAAATGTGCTTGCATATTTCTATGCCATTTTCTCAAATGTGTAAGTTTGTCTGACTACCACCACAAGTAAGGTACAGAATTGTTCTATCACCACAAATATCCCTTTCATGCACACTCTCTCCGCACACTCTCTCCCACAACCCTGAGCCCATGATAACCACTACTCTGTTTTCCATCTGTATAATTTTATCATTTTGAGAAGGTTATATAAATGGAATCATATAGTATAGGAAATGTTGAGATTGGCTTTTTTCACTCAACATAGTGCTCTTGAGATACATCCAAGTTATGTATGTATCAATAGTTGGTTCTTTTTTATTGCTATGATTGCTTTTTGTTGCTTTGTAGTGAAGCATTTTACATTCAAATTGTTGCAATATCACTCAGTAATGGACTCAAATGAAAACCAGTTGAACTGTACATGTGCATTATGGCAACAATAGATAAGAAAATGAAATAGAATTGGTATAACTCTGCCTTCCTAAAATCTAAGTTTCTTTCATGGGCAATTCTAGAAAGGACTTAACCTGTTCCTTAGTAGAATGGGTGGCTTTCTGCCTGCTATAATCTGAGTGGGTCTAAAAGCTCCCTTTCTAAAAAAATACTGCTCTAGGTTTGCCTTAGTCCTGGAAATTCCCATCATTAGTCAATATAACTGTCAATGAAAACTCTTCTTTACTTAAAGTTGCATTATACGTTTGAAAAGGCATGGAAGAAATAAAGTATTAATCTACTATCCCACTCATTGTAATAGCAAATATATGAGGGTGAAAGGGGAGTTGATATATATTATTTGAAATTCTGGACTTCTGTGAAACTTAATAACCTAAAAAAAATTAAATTAAATAAATCTCATACTTTTGAAAATTTCCCAAGAACTACTGCTTGTGCCTCACTTATGGTCATTTTTCCCCCTCTCCTCCTAAAATTAGAAATAGATTAGATTGGGAAAGATTCTCTTCATTCACATAAGGTTACATTATATACTCACTCTCCTGGAAATTAAAGAATATTTGAATATTAACAATTCAACAACCCAACACAATAGCTTTTTTAAGAGACTCAACATTTTGAAATAGGTTATAAAACATCACTTGATATATAAAATAATTTTAAATATCTAGGATTTTGTTTCAGTAAAGTGGTTTCCTGGAAAACAGACTCTAAAATAATGGCAACTACTAAGTTATTAAAGTCAGAGAAATCATGTGATTGTTCTAAAATCCTTATAGTAAAATGGTACCTACATCTTTCTGGAGGAAGAACAAGAGGCTGGAAATCTCTACAGGTTACAAATCAGGAAACGCTGTACCACTTAGACTCCTTACAAAACAAACCCTTCACACTTAGTCTCTGGTGTACCAGGATGTCTGCCCCAGGAAGAAATAGATTTTCTTCTATAGTCAAGTAATTTTTAAAAGCTGAAAAATTCCTCTAAGAACCACAAAACAACAGCCACACATTCAACTATAGGAATGAAAAGACATGCTCTGTGGCTGCTGTAGTTGTATCTTAGTAAAGCTGAATGTCATGATCAAGGTTTCCAAATTCAGACAAGGTTTTATGAGCTTTTACCTCCAAAGAATGACTGACAGACTCCATTATTCAGGTGGATCTGTGTAATTTAAGCCCCTGAGGTTTTTTTTTGTTTTTTTTCTTTTTCTTTTTTTATTGAGGTATAATAACATACAACATTATATTAGTTTCAGGTACACAACATAATGATTCAATATTTGTATATACTGTGAAACGATCACCACAATAAGTCTAGTTAACATCCATCACCACACATAGTTACAGAATGTTTTTTCTGGTGAGGAAAACTTTAAGATTTACTCTGTTAGCAACTTTCAAATATGCAGAACACTACAGGTATACCTGGGTAATATTGCAGGTTTGATTCCAGACCACCTCAGTAAAGCTGATATTGCAATAAAGCGAGTCACACAAGTTTTTTCATTTCCCAGTGCATATAAAAGTTATGTTTGCATATACTGTAACCTATTAAGTGTGCAATAGCATTATGTCTAAAAAATACACACTTTATGTACAAGATACTTTATTGCTAAAAAATGCTAACCATCACCTGAGCCTTCAGTGAGTCATAATCTTTGCTGATGGAGGCTTTTGCCTCAATGTTGATGGCTATTACTGATTGTTCCTGAAGTTGCGGTGACAGTGGAAATTTATTAAAATAAGACAGTAACAAAGTTTGTCACATTGATTGACTCTTCCTTTCACAAATAAATTCTTTGTAGCATGCCATGCTGTTTGATAGCATTTTACCCACAAAAGAACATCTTTCAAAAACTGTAATCAATCTTCTCAAACCCTGCCACTCTTTTATCAACTAAGTTTGTATAATATTCTAAATCCTTTATTGTCATTTCAACAATCTTCACAGCATTTCACCAGGAGTAGATTACATCTCAAGAAACCACTTTCTTTTCTTTTCTATCAGAAGCAATTTCTCATCCATTTAAGTTTTATCATGAGATTGTAGCAATTCAGTCATAGATAGTGATTAATCTGATGGATCTGGGCAAAGTAAATTGAACCTTCTGGAGAGGAGTCACTCTATTAGATGCCACTGAGAACATTCATGATTCATGGGAACAAGTGAAAATATCAACATTAATGGAAATTTGGAGAGAGTTAATTCCAACCCTCATGGTAACTTTGAGGAGTTCAAGGCTTCAGTGGATTTAGTAACTGCAGATATGCTGGAAATAGCAAGAGAAATAGAATTAGAAGTGGAGCCTGAAGATGTGACTGAATAGCCCCTGAGTTTTTATCTCCATCTGTGTAGCTAAAATTATGCCAGAAGTTTCTACAAGTAGTTATAATTTATATTTACTAAAGAACAATCTCAGAAATAAAAGTATTAATGAAAGCAAAAGTGAAGATAATTTATAAAATCTGTTTGTGCTAGTGGTCTCAATAATATAGGCTAAAATTATTTTAACTTCTTAAGGTAACATTAATATGTTAGTCTAGATACTGTTTATGGCATTATTTCTTATTTTATATTTTTCATTTTAAGATTTTAAATGTGAATTTTCTTTCTGAGGGTACTTTATGTTTTTATATGTATATCATATATCTTGTTTTGAAGTTCTTGGTGCTTTAAATGCAATAAATTTCTTGCCATGGATATCATATCTGCATATTGCTGGTCCTTCACTATTTCTTTTTCGAACAAGGCAAGGCATGGCATAAGTTCTATTTAGAAAAAAAAAATTTTAATCTATTTCTGTGCATTGCTTAAGTTCTCATTTTTTGAGTTAATATATTTTTCAGATACTTTGGACATTTTATATGTTATATTTCCACTTTTAATTCCTAATTTCTTAATTGAAGATGGACTGTATTCTCTTCTCTGAAGAGAGTTATTTGGCAGCTTAGAAATTCATCCAATGGATTGTAAATCCCATACGAGCATGGGTTTTACTCATCATCAAATCCCTAGCACTTAGCACACAACAAGCAGCCAATTCTTTTGACATTTTCATGGGTCACGGGCCCAGCTGCTCCGCGGCATGCGGGATCCTCCCGGACCGGGGCACGAACCTGTGTCCCCTTCATCGGCAGGCGGACTCTCAACCACTGCGCCACCAGGGAAGCCCCTCTTTTGACATTTTTTAATGGAGCACTCACTATGTGCTAGCTTTCTTCTGGGTGCTAGGGATAAGCAGTAACCCAAAATCCTCTCTCTTGTGGAGCTAAAATTCCAGTGGGGAGGAGACAAACAGTAAACACATAAGTAAGCATGTAAATGACTTAATAAAGGTGATATGAAGACAAAGTAGGATAAGTGAGAGAGAATGCCAACTTTATACAACTTTGTAATTTAATGAACGAGAAAAATAAGGCTTATAAAAGGTCAAATGACGTTTCCAAATCACTCAGCTAGATAGCAACATAGTCAGCACTTGTTTTCTTGAACTCCAAATCCAATGTTATTTCCACGATTGAGTACTGGCTTTTAATGTTGTAAATGGGAGAAGACACTATTCTATAATATTACAGCTCCTTCTCTTGAGCATGAAGTTTGAATGAACATCTTCCTGTTTAAATACAAATTCTTCAAGGATAATAATTGTATCTTAATTACATAAGACAATTTATTGCTTTTGAAACAGAAATTCCAAGTTTTTCACACTGGAGTGGAATTTTCTAGGAAACAGTGAAATGTCATTTTGTGGCGAATTACCCTATTAATTTGCTTTAATTAAAATGAAAATAATCTTATGATAAGTTTATTCAGAAATGTTATTTTTTCCAAATAAGTGTATTGTTCTTTTTTAAGGTATGTAGTACACACACACACACACACACACACACACACACAATCCAAATACAAAATGGGAAGAAACATGAATATAAAATTTATAAAATTAAATATACAAATGATCATTTAATGTATCCAGAAAAGAGGGGATATGTTTATACATATAACTGATTAACTTTGCTGTACAGCAGAAAGTAACACAACATTGTAAAGCAACTGTACTCCTATAAAAAGTAATAAAAAAAAGAAAAATGTACAACTTCACTCAAAGACATGCAAATTTAAAAATTAATGAAACCCTTTTCTTTCGTTTTTTTTTGGTTTAGCTTTTCAAATTAACAAAGATTTGTAACTAATAATAATGATTTGAGGGAGACACTTTCATCTTATACTTCTGGCAGGAGGGTTAATGACACAAATTTACTACAGTTCTATTTAACAATAAATACCAAGTACTTTAAAAATTCTGTAGTTTAGACAGAAGAATTTAACTTCCAGAAATTTATTCTTAGAAAAAAAATTTTGTGATTCACTGCAATGTGTTGAGTCCTTTTTTTTTTTTTAGTATTTTTAATAGTTAGTATGCAAAGATTCCTCATTTTCCAGAAGAGAGAGTCCTAAATGGGAATAGATTATTCCCCAATCTAGTCAACTTCTAATTTTAAGAGAAGAGGGAAAAAAGTGACCATGAATGAGGCATGAGCAGCAGTTCTTGGGAAATCTTCAAAGGATAAAATTTATTTTATTAGTTTTTGTAAGGTATTGAGCATCATAAAAGTCTGGAATTTCAAGTAATATACTGAGAATGCATTTTTTAAAGAGCAGATATTAGGTATAAGATGTTTAGAATAACAAAAAAAAATATTCTAAATGTTTTGAAATGAGAAAATACTGTAACAAATCAATAAATTATGATATATTTTTAAAATTTTATATTATGTCAATATGAGAAATATTTTCAAAGATTACTTAATGATATAGAAAATCTCCCAGTATTTTTCAATCAAAAAATCATAAAGAAAAATATATACAACAAAAAAATGCAAAATGGGATATATGAATTTTTTATACACATTTAATTCTATACAGGAACAGGAAAAAAAGCCTAGAAAAAGTTAACCAAAAATGATGCTAACAGTAGGTATTTCTGTATTCTGGAATTAAGTGATTTTTGTTCTCTTCATCATAATTTTCTATTTACCTAGATTTTCTGTAGTTGCCTGTAATATGTATGCACTACCTTTCTAAAATTTCTTACATTTGTCTTTGTTGGATTGTTTTGTAAGAAGTGAAACAAAATAGTTACGTTTGAATGCAAAGTTAACCATTTCTACCTGCCTGCCAATGTCCCGACTCTGCTCTCATCCCACTGAAGTGAAAATATTAAGAAGCCTGGGGTGTATCTTTCCACATATTTCTCATAGTTGATACAAACCTATACATTTTTTTTTTTTTTTTTTTGCGGTATGCGGGCCTTTCACTGTTGTGGCCTCTCCCGCTGCGGAGCACAGGCTCCGGTCGTGCAGGCTCAGTGGCCATGGCTCACGGGCCTAACCGCTCCGCGGCATGTGGGATCTTCCGGGACCGGGGCATGAACCCGTGTCCCCTGCATCAGCAGGTGGACTCTCAACCACTGCGCCACCAGGGAAGCCCAACCTATACATTTTTTAATGTTTGTTTTTAATTTCTGTTTTACCAAAACAAAACTGTTATGCTCACTATTTTGCAGCTCTTTTTCACTTAGTATATCATGATCGTCTGACGAGCAGATCTGCTGTTCAGCTTTCTTTATGCATGTATCATTTACATAAGTATGATTTACTGAAATGAAAGATTTCATGTGGATTTTTTTATTACGACACTTTTTAACTTTCTCTTAATTCTGTAACTTTCCATGCATTCATTTTCACTCCCAGATAGTAATCTGTCAAAATTTACTTATGTAATTACCCACATATACATAGTTTTATTTGCTTTTTAAAAATATAATATTGTATACACTTATTTGCATCTTACTACTATTGCTTAATACAATTTTAGTAGAATCTTAAAGTCAACCATGCTAATTCAGTCTTTTTAGTGACAGCCTAATATTCCATGCTGTTGATGTGCCATAATTAATCCAATTATTCATCTATAGCATTTTTTTTTACAACGATACAGTCAACATCCCTGATCATCTAACCTAATGAATTGGTGCTTTAATTGCTATGGGATAGATATTCAGGAGTGGGATTGCCAGGTCTAAGGATAGGTATCTTTTAAATTGAAGTAGATAGTGATAGATTCCTCTCCCATACCCAAAAAAGCTATAACAATATACATTTCTACAAGCAATAGATGAGAATATGTTTTTCCCAAGATTTCCACTAGGAATAAATATTATTTCCAGTCTGATAGGTATGAATGGTATTTTATTGTTTGTTTCACATGTATTCCCCTAATCCTATTTCACCATATTTTTATGTTTATTAGCCTTTGAATTTTCCCTAGTGTGAACTGATTATCCATAATTTCTTTTGCAGTTCAAGTTTCTATTGCGTTTTGTCTTCTTGTCAGTTTAACAATTTTTTGTGGGATTTTAGCTTTTAATCTACCATTCTCATTACAAATTTTGTAGAGAAAGTTTATCTATATTTCTTTACAGTTTATGCATTTCTGTTCTTGTTTAAAAGGTCTCCCTCTTGATTTTTACATGTGGCCTCCCAAGTTTACTTCTAAAATTACTATTCCTTAATCTATCTGGAATTTGTTTTGCCCATGATATGCAGTAGGAGTCCAACCTGGTTTCATCCTGAAATAATACACAGATGTTCCTACAATTCCACTCCTGGGTATTTATCTGAAGAAAATGTAAACACTAATTTGAAAAAAATATATGCACCCCCATGTTCATAGCAGCACTATTTATAAGAGCTGAAATATGGAATCAACTAAGTACTCACTGGCAGATGAATGGATAAAGAAGATGTGAAATATATTTATATATGAATGAAATCTTGCCATTTGTGACAACATGGTTGGACCTGGAGGGTATTAGGTAAAATAAGTCAGACAGAGAAAGACAAATATTGTATGCTTTCAATTACATGTGAAATCTAAAAGACAAAACAAATGAATAAATGTAACAGCAGAAACAGACTCACAGACACAGAGAACAAACTACTGATTACCAGAGGAGGGGGGGTCAGGGGAGGGGCTAAATAGGTGAAGGGGATTAAGAGGTACAAACTACAGTTTTAAAATAAATAAGTCACAGGAATGTAATGTATAGCACAGGGACTATAGTCAATATTTTATAATAACTTTGTATGGTATGTAATCTATAAAAATATTGAATCACTATGTTGTATACCTGAAATTAGTATAATATTGTAAGTCAACTATACTTCAATAAAAATAAATAGATATCAGCAAAAAGTTAATAATAATACCCAGTTATGTTTATTGAATAAACCACATTCTCCCCCACTGAAATGATACTGCCTATGTCATACATTAAATTTTCATATGTTCTGCAAAAAATTTGTAGAATCTTTATTCTACTACATTGATCTGTTTTCATTCTTATAAGACAACCATATGATCACATCTTTATTGGAGTATAATTTCTTTACAGTGGTGTGTTAGTTTCTGCTTTATAACAAAATGCATCAGCTATATGCATACGTATATCCCCATATCCCCTCTCTCTTGCGTCTCCCTCCCACCCTCCTATCCCACCCCACTAGGTGGTCACAAAGCACCGAGCTGATCTCCCTGTGCTATGTAGCTGCTTCCCACTAGCTATCTATTTTACATTTGGTAGTGTATATAAATCCATGCCACTCTCTCACTTTGTCCCAGTTTACCCTTCCCCCTCCCCTTGTCCTCAAGTCCATTCTCTACGTCTGCTGATCTGTTTTTAATATGGACTATTTGCTAGAGCAAATTCCTCCTTAGTAATCTTTTTTATATTCACTTAGCTGTTGTTAGACATTTATTCTTCCTTGAGAAATTTATGTTTGTCCTAGGTGCTTTAAACTAATCCCCATTGTGATTCTAATTGCAATTCTTTTCCCACTAAACATGGTATTTCATTGTTAATATTTTTATGTCCTTCAATAAAGTTTTATAGTTTATCCATAATCTGACATAGTTTAATATTTTAATGCCTACTTTTAAAAGCTAGTAAAATTTAGCTGTGAATCCATCTTATCTTGGTGCCTTTTTTTTTTTTTTTTTTTTGCGGTATGCGGGCTTCTCACTGCTGTGGCCTCTCCCGTTGCGGAGCACAGGCTCCGGACGCACAGGCTCAGCAGCCATTGCTCACGGGCCCAGCCGCTCCGCGGCATGTGGGATCTTCCCGGACCGGGGCACGAACCCGTGTCCCCTGCATCGGCAGGCGGACTCTCAACCACTGTGCCACCAGGGAAGCCCCAACTATATTTTATAGATGGTAGTCTTTAGCTTTATGGGGTCACAAATTCCTTTGAGTATAGTGATAGAGGTTATACTAATAAAAGAATTATACATTATAGTAACACTAATAGTAGTGAACATTCACTGAGTGCTTACTGTGTACTCAGCACATGGAAAAATCTCATTTAGTCTTCACAACAATATTAGGTTGGTACTGCTATGTTTTATAGGTATGGAAACCAAAGTGTGGAGAGGGTAGGAAACTTGCCTGATTTCATACTCCTATCTCACACTTGGACAAGAGCAATTGCAATGTGGGTCAACACATTAAAATTTGACAAGCAGTACTCTAGAAAGTAGTTCTACCATGTATGTAGTTCTATCAGAGAAACCAGGCCTTTCTTCACTTTGCATTTGTTTTACTGCTGCCCAAATCAACGAGTGCTTTAACATGAAGGATTCCCCTCTTTCTCTAAACTCCTGTAATTATTTTCTGCACAATTAATTTGCAAGTAAATTACATGCTGTTCTATTGTTTCTACTGATTTCGTTTGTATGTGCTGGTAGTATACAAAGTCGCATCTTATTTACCTTTGATTAGGTTGAATAATACATGCAGTTGACATGGTTGCCTTATATATAGTTAAATTTATCCTGATTTTTAAATTCTGTTATAACTAGTGGCTTAATACTACCTTGTATAACAGTTCTCATTGGTTTTGGAAGCTACTAGGAGATAGATTATATCACCTTATCTTTGAATACCCCTGCATGCTTTGCCTATAATAAGGCACTTAATATTTACCAAATCAAATTTTAGACAAAGAACCACACAATGAAAGCATATTAACTAAACTATAACCATCTCAGGAAATGCACTTATATTACTTTTGTGTCCTTGGAGCAACCTAGCATACTGCTTGTAGTTCAGCAGTGCTCAATGAACTAAAAAAGCTGCTGAAGATGTGACATCCAGCATGGCAAGCATACAAGCAGCACAGGGTTTCTAGATACTAGAGTATGTTTAATACCTGCCACGGCTCTACCTCTCTTTTGTTGTATTTATATAGACATGCACCACCAAGCTTTAACTTATTCCATTCAACATTGGCCTTATTCTGATGAAAGCAACAAATGCTGAATTATGATTAAGATATGCTCAATTTCCATTCTTTTTTAAAATTATTTTTTGATTTCAGCTCTGGTCCTCAATATAACTGAGAAAATAAAAATAGTTATCTTGCTCTGTGTTTTATCATCTAGAGACAAAAATCATGAATATTTTTAATTCCTTGGCCCAAATTGATAACTCATTAGAAAGCCAATAGACTCCAAACCAAACATGAACACAACAAAAACAGAAAGATATGAACATTTAATTTTCCCTAAAAATGTAGTTCTTAAGGATGCAATCTTTCAGATGTGACCACTTATACAAAGTTGCATTTGACATTGAAGACAACTTAGAATATTTCAAAATGCACTGTGTAGATATAGAATTTTGCTGAGAAATCTGTATCATAATTAATCTGAATATATAATTTTGCATTAATAACATTTTAGGTAACATGCATTTTTAAAGTGAAAAAATTTTTATGAAATATAGGTAGCTGTGAAATCAACTTTCTTGTCTAGATTGAAACCAATAACTGTACCTTTTAACTTAACTATACCAATTGATAAGTACCAGGGTACTTCCATAGTATGTAAATACATGAGCGCCATTGAAACACTGGGTGACAGTGTTTGTTATTTAATTGAGGCTTAACATACATTGGATTTTAATTTTTAGAGAACATTAGGTTGAATTAGGAATTCTTTCACTGTCCTTTCTCTGTGGAACTCTGACATCAGGCCACATCTGTACTCAGACATACCTCCTTCTTTGGCATTCACCTTTTTTTCCCCCCTTTATCAATTATTATTATTTCCTAAATTCAGAGTCATTCTTGGTTACTGTAATTGAATTTTATATTAAACTTTCCCTTCTAAGCATCACTGATGTAATAAATACACATAGTGAGATGTCCATTTTTTTTCAGTTTTGTTAAGATCCAGGCTTAGAATCATAACAGAATGTGGAGTTTATCTCAGTCACAGTTCAGCAGTAGTTTGTGTGCGTAAGGACATGACATAATAATTGGAATATTTCAATGTTGTGCTCAGAAACCTCTGAACTCATAAAAATGTGAGAAGTTGAATAAATAACTGCAGAAGAGAATTCCAGAGTGACTTACTTTGACTTACATATAAAATACTATCATCAGTTCAGAACCCATTGTACCTAAGAAAGTATGAAATTTTGGCTTTTGCTTGTAGGCAAAACATTGAGAACGTGGCTCCACTTATTTTACTAGCAATTTGGTTCACCTATTAAGAAGAACATTTTTTCACTCTTATCACTGTGAATACTATATCTATTTTGAATGAAGCCCGAATAATTACACTTTAAAGAAGAGCTCCAAAAGTTAGGATGAAGAATTTTACCTCTTAGGAATGACATTTCTTTAATCTCCAGTTAGAAGAAAAAATTAAAATGAATGCTTTTATAAAGGGCTACCTTTCCATTAATATAGCAACAATCATTATTGACTTTAACCTATATAGGCATACAAACCATTTTCTGCCCTTATATAGGGTAACAATATTCAACATGTCTTACAGTCTTTATTATACGAGGTTTAAATTTCTCTTGCTAAAATTTAAGGCCATAGAGCTCATAAATATTTTAGAAAACACAAAAATAACTCTTTCCTATTGCACTGCAAAAATTAGATGGCGAATCCCTTTCTATAGCTCTTCTAGTTACATAAATTTGTGTTTTCCTAAACCTTTGTTGATACTCATTTATATCTGCTGTATTTTTAGGTGTACTTTGATTTTATTTTACTTTGAATTATTTTTAGATGAGTGCTCTAGGAATTACATGCTTAACTTTTTGCCTTCTAGTTGGAGTTAATATAGTACCTCTGCAGATAAAAATATCAAACCATGTACCATATAGGTTCATTTAGTCCCCCATCCTTTATGTTTTTCATACGTATTACATTTATATGTTATAAACCCCACAATTCATTGCTGTAATTTTTCTTTAACGAATTATTTATGTTTTAAATAAATTAAGAAGGGAAAGGCTAGCTTCTTATATTTATCAACATACTTACCATTTCTAACTGGTAAATTTAGGTAATGGTAAATGGTGCCTTATTTATTCCTAGAGTTTAAAGGCATCATTTGCCATTTGCCAGAACAACGTTTAGCATTTTTCTATAGTACAGGTTTACTTGCAATGAATTTTCTTGGTTTTCTTTTATCTGAAAATGTCTTTAATTTGACTTTATTCCTTAAGAATATTTTCAATGGATAAAAAATTCTTGGTTAGCTCATCACCAGTCACAGGCAATTTTGAAATCCAAACAAGCAAGCTCCATTTGTTTTCACTGCCTGGGAATAGTCCTTTGTGATTCAGTGCAGCACCCTTTGTAATCAGGGTGCTACCCTCCGAGTAATCCTTCCTTTTTATGAAAGATATTATGTATCTGCAGCTAAGTAGCTTTATCATCCTGTATCTTGCCTATAGAGTTTTGGAAGTCCAATAGCCTTCCTTCATTTTTTACATTTTGTACTCTCTCTGTCCTTTTAAAATTCAAACTGGCAGTATTACCACTAATATAAAATTTTCAAGGACCTTATGAGTCTCCCATGTATGTCACACAAATTCACTCCATAAGACAGGAGGATCTTCCACATATCTTTCCTAGAAACCATCACTTCAAAGATTATCTACTCTCTTTTTGCTTTCATTATCCGTGATGAAAAGTATGCATCATTGAAATTGTTATTCTTTTATACATAATTTGTCATTTTTCTCTGACGTCTCTACATGTGTGATTTTCTTCTAACTTCTTTATTTTTATCTTCTGCTGAGATGGCTGAAGGGATCTGAATCACACACTTAGTCATTTCAAAAAGGCTTTTATGTGAATGAATTCCATGATCCTTAAATCTTTTAGAAGAATTAGCAAAAGATTGTCCAGCTACACCCTCAGTTGTTTTGGGTTTTTATTGCTAGAGCACATTTTCCTGACAGTGAATTTCTTAATTTTAGTGTCTGTTGCAATCCGGATAGGCAGATTATGTCCCAAATCATCAAATCCTGATCCTTTTTGAATAATAGTTTTTCATCATTGTGTATCTGTTCTCTCACATTTTACTCCAAGAAGCAAGAAGAAACCAGGCCACAGCTTCAACACTTTGCTTGGAAATCTTCTCAACTAAATATTTGAGTTTATTACTTATAAGTTCTATTTTCCATGTAACTGCAGAACACAGTTCTACTAAGTTTTCTGCCATTATATATCTCCTTTTTGCCAGTTTCCAATAACATGTTTCTTATTTCTTCCAAGTCCTCTTAGCAAGGTGATTAACATCCATATTTTTACTAATAGGCTTTTCAAGGTAATCTAGGCTTTTCCTATAATGCTCCCGAAAATTTTTCCAGGCTCAATCCATTGCCCAAATCCAAAGTCACTTCCACATTGTAGGGATTTATTACAGCACCACCGTGCTTCCAATACCAAAATCCGTACCAGATTTCTATGGCTTTCGTAACAAATTACTACAAGCCTAGTGGGTTAAACAATGCAATTTGTCTTACAGTTCTGGACAGCAGAAGTCTGAAATGGTTCTTGCTGAGCTAAAACAAAAGTGTCAGCAAGACTGCATTCCTTTCTGGAGATCCCACACACTTTCTTTTTTTGCTTTCTTCAGTGTCTTGAAACTACCTGAATTCCTTGGCTCATGGCCCTTTTCCATGTTCAAAGCCAGCAGTGGCTGGTCTAGTCTTTCTCACATTGCATCATCTGAAACTGACTCTTCTGCTTCCCCCTTCCGTATTTTAGGACCCTTGTGATTACACTGGACCCACCCATATAATCCAGAAAAATCTCCTTTTTTAAGGTCAGATGACTAGCAACTTTACTTCTGTATGCTACCTTAATTCCCTTTTGGCATGTGACTTAACATATTCAATTTCCAAGGATTGGGGTATGGACATCCTTGGGCTGCCATTATCCATTCTACAATCGCAAGCTTAAAATGCCAGCTATCTCCCTTGTAATGGCAACACCCCAAATCTCAGTTCATTCCTTTTAACTTTGGCTGTGTTGTTAGGAATTTACCTCACAGATATGCCTTTCAGATTAGCCAAAGAACTGGTTAGGGTTTATACATAGAATTCAGGGCTCCCTCCCTCTTAGGCTTTCTCTTTTCTGAAATCTCAGTGACATCAGCCAGTGATTATGGTTGATCCAAACTCTGTCCTCAGTTCTTCCAGCCAGTAAGACTGTGGATTTTCTATTGAAGATTTAGTTGCTCTACATGATGAAGACTGGTAACTGTCATTGGTTGAAAAGTCATGTATATGGCAAACTCACTTAGTGTGATTCCCTTCTACCAACTGTCCATTTCCTTCTAGTGACTGTCTGCTTTTGGACACTCTTTAGTGCCTTTAGGTAGGTTTTCTTTTTCCTTCACAGAAAAAATACAGTTGTTATCTGTGTGAGTATTGGTATGAAGGTTGGTCTGAAGGCTGGTGTGAGCTCTCTAGCCATATGAGAAGGCTTTATATTCATTTTTTAAATTGTTGATGGCCTTGTTTACTTGCTTCAATATATTAAATTCCACTAGAACAATGTTTCCTTTTTACCTTCCATTATCACTTGGATCACTCACTTTGAATAATATTAACTCTATTTCTTCATACCTAATGCATCCTCTCCTACTATCAGATTTTTTTAAATTGAAGTATAGTTGATTTACAATATTATATTAGTTTCAGGTGTACAACATGAGGAGGGGCAAGATACTGCTATCAAATGTTTTTAGGAAATCATGTTCAGTGAAATTCAACATATATAATGAAAAAATGCACAAATCACATGTATACTGTTTGATGAATTTTTCTCAAAGTAAACACACCATCATAGCCAGTATCCAGATCAGGAAATGGAATATTATCCGTTACTCAGACAATCACCCTATGCCATCTTCCACTCACTATAAACTCTCTTCCTTAAAGCTAATAATTATCTTGACTTCTACCAATTAGTTTTGCTTGTTCTGGAACTTATGTAAATAGACTCACAAAACACATTGATTTTTTACATCTGTATTGGAGTATAATTGCTTTACAATGGTGTGTTAGTTTCTGCTTTACAACAAAATGAATCAGTTATACATATACATATGTTCCCATATCTCTTCCCTCTTGTGTCTCCCTCCCTCCCACCCTCCCTATCCCACCCCTCCAGACGATCACAAAGCACTGAGCTGATCTCCCTTTGCTATGCGGCTGCTGCCCACTAGCTATCTACCTTACGTTTGGTAGTGTATATATGTCCATGCCTGTCTCTCGCTTTGTCAACACATTGATTTTTTTGGTGTGTATGGTTTCTTTTGTAACCAGACAAGGCTGGTACCAAACCCAAAAGGCCAATACTGAAGAGACAAATGTTGGTGGAAAATGAAAAGTTGTTTTATTCAGGAGGCCAGCAGCTGGGGACGATGGAGGACTAATGTCCTAAGACCATCTCCAAGTTGCTGGTTAGGAGTCAAAGGTTTTAAAGGCAGTGGGAGGGAGGGGGCTGCAGGGTGCATGTTCAGCTTGTGCACAATTCTCGGATTGGTTGGCATTAAGGTGAAGTTTCGAGCATCACCAATCTTCTGGTTTCAACCAGTCTGGGGTCTAGGTGCTTGTGGCCAGCCGTTTTCAGCTGGGGTGGGGGGAGGCTGCCTCTGTAAAAACAACTTAGGGGTGTGTGTCAGACCTTTATCTGTATCTTTCAGGGAACTGGGAGTTTCGTGACTTTGCTATGTTGATGTATTTGTAGTCTAAGTTGTTGCCAGCTTCCTGGCCCATGTACTTGAGTACCTGGTACCTGGAATTAAGCAAGCAAGATTATTCTCTCCTAGTCAATTAGTTGTTGTCTAAAATAGCTCTAAGACATGCTTGGGTCAGTAAGAATGGAAAATACATGTTTAAAATTTTGTGCTGCTCAAAATGGGGCAGCTTATGCTCTGGCTGCATTTTCACCCAACATTATATTTGTAAGAATCATCCATATTATTTGCATGCAGCAGTAGCTCATTAATTTTCATTGTGTATGATATTCTATGGTCTGAAAAAATAATTTATTTGTTCTACTTTGGGTGGTTATTTGTATTATTTCCAGCTTGAGGCTATTACAAATAAACTACTGTAAGTATTTTAGTACATGACTTTTAGTGCCGATGTGTACAAATTCCTGTTGCATATATATCTAGGGGTGGAATTACTAGAACACGGTCTTTACATATGTTCAGATTTAGTTGATACTGACAAACAGCATACCAAAAAGTTGTTATCAATCACCAGCAATGAATAAGAGTTTCATTTGCCCCACATCCTTGCCAATACTTAGTTATATACTTTTATCATGTAAACCACATTTTTCTAATTAAGTTTTCTTGTCCTAGTTTGCTTAATTTATGCAATTTCTCACTAAAATAAGAACTAAGAGCTATTTTTAAAATAACTCTAATAAATCAGTAATCCGGTGTCTTGAAGGAGTATCAAATAATTGTTCACTGTTTCTAACTAGAATATTCAAAATAAGAACCTCAAATGCAAAGTAGATATTTTGTACTGAGGTGTGTTATGAACATGTGTCCCATCTGATGCACGTTCTGGGTGTGTATTCTGTTGGGGGAAGATTTAAAGCTGCTATCAGAATATGATTTGGGATTCAGAGCCTTGCTAGAGAGAGACTAGTCAAGGCGATTAATTTTAGTTACTTTGCATCCTTAAGAAAACCGTAAATACTTTGAACAAAAAACAATCAGCTACTTTAAAATATCTTTTGAACCAATTAAAACATATTCTTATCTGTATATAGGGCATCATCAGATTTGACCCAATACTCTATGATCTTCACATTATGAGGGCATTCAGAAATTGACCTAGAGAGGCACTTCAGAAAACAAGGTGTTTGTTAGTTTCAGTATGCTTCCTATATCTTGTTTCTTGTAACCAAGCTTTCTTTTTTTGAACTTGTAAAAAAAACTTTTAGTGGTTTTCCTGTAAAATATGGATGTTTGATTTCTTACAGTTGTTCACTAAAGTTTATCTTAGGCCAGTGATTTCCAAAGGGAGGGAAAGTTGTTTGGGTTAGGAGAGGTGTATATAGTGTGTGTGTGTGTGTGTGTGTGTGTATGTGTGTGTGTTTTCAGGGGACAGCGTTACTGAGGTGAAATGATGGGAACATAGTACCACTTTTCTACATTTCTTTATCCTCACCCTGAGCAATATTTCTGTAAAGAACATTGGCTGAACTTGAAGTGAAAGTCAGCATACACAATTCAGTTTTTAAACAAAATATTGATACAATATGAGGGTTGCAAGAAGTGAACTGATTTATGGGAAGTGTTTTAATATAGAATACAACAAAAACAATTTCAGTACTAGCTTGTAACATGTCAAAGTATTTTTTTCAAGCACAGGGCCATGGAATCTTTCATACAATAGGAAATTTCCTTGTTTGAGTTCATCTCAACCTGTGGCGGCACATTAGCTTTTTTGTGTGTGCCAGTGATGCTGGTTTAATATTTTCCAACATTTTTCCCTTTAATGAGAATGTGGTAGTAATAACAGCAAGTTTGTAGAGGTACCAAATTTTCAAATCTCTCACTATACATTAAAATGTTCTCTTACCTTGCCTTTCCCTCACGTTCTCTCTTTCACACACCCACACAGAAATCTTCAGAATAGTTAAAATGGAAAAAAAAATGTAGGTTTCATATTATATTTGCTCTAGCATGGGACAAAATATTTTAAGATGGCAAACACTGAAAATTTTTATTCAAAAATCTCAAAGTAAAAGAGATACTCCAGGAAGATGAATTATATCCTGTATCTCTGAGGAACCCCCAGCAAGCCAATGTATATATGACTCAAGGAGCATGCATTCCTTACTGTAAGAAGTTAGACGTGTACTACCCAATGAAAATCTGTTAATTTTTCTATGCAACTTGGATTTTCTTTGCTTAAAAAATATCAAATTCTATTTCATTTCTATTATTAGAGGTGTTCTAATTTTGCTCACTGGAGAAAGTGCAACATGGTTGAGATTTAAAATGGTACCACTTTGTACAAAATAATAGGAGCCTTGATTTATAGTTTTATCGAAAACTTTTCTACAGCTGGATTTGATTTCACAACTTCCATTTTTTTCTTGTCTAAAAAATGAATTAAAAGCTTATATTTAAATAGTGGTTCTGCTGTACAAATGGAATAAACTACAGGGCAGAGTATAGATTATTTTGCCGTGGTTTATGATCTGGTTTGCCCTAAAAGATTCATTAGTTATGTTTCCTTTTGGTATTATTCTCTCTGGCATCTCTTATGGCACTGCTAAAATTTTACTCCCTCCTGCATCCTACAAGGCTAATCAGTCACATCAATTCATCAAATAAAATATGTACAATTTCTGACACTTTCTTTAGAAGATGGTATTGTTGCCATGGTGGCTTTTAGCTTGGAGATTTCTGACATTTGTTGGATCTCATTGTTTCTTCTTGCTCTTTTTTTGGATAATGAAGTAAATGAGTTTTGCTCAGATTAACATTTAATAAGTTCATGAAAAATTTACTAATCAGATTAATTCTATAGTCTTTTTCTCTTGTTGAGATTTTGGTTGCCTGTAATTTTCTTTTATGTTGGTAGATAGTAAAACTTGTCAAAGGATCTGCTTAGAAAATGAGAAAGAAACACTTGGCTAACAAGAATATACTTAAATGAAGAAGTTGGTGCAACACAAATCTTGATAGTTGGTCTTCTTAAAATATTCTTTTATGCTTATTGATATTTGATATTTCTGATTATATTTTATTTTCTTAGGTGAAATATATGTCTAAAGGTATATATATAATATATAATATACATAAATGTATATCTAAATATCTAACATGTTTGAAATTTCTCAAAGCTTCAGGAAAAATTATAGCACATATTTTAGGTAAGGAGTAAATAAAATGAAACTCCAAACTAGATAGCTTTACCAGAGAATTAGAGCAAAACCTTTATCTGGTTTTTGCCTGTCTAATTCTGATCCACCATCTGAATCTTGTAGGCTCATGCCTTTTTAAATTATTAGCAAACCAGGAGAAATCATGATGCAAGGTATATCCAACAAATTGTCCTCCAGAAATGAAGGAGAAATAAAGACTTTACCAGATAAACAAAAGCTAAGTAAGTTTATTACTAGACTGGTCTTACAAGAAATGCTAAAGGTAGTCCTTCAAGTTGAAATAAAGGATGCTAGAGAGCAACATGATAGCATGTGAAAATATAAAGCCCTCTGGCAAAGGTAAATATATACACAAATACAGAATCCTGTAACACCATAGTGATGTTGTGTAAATCAGCTTAACTCTATTATAGTATTTAAAAGATAAAAGCATAAAAAACTATAACTATATTATTAGGTTAATGGATACAAAATATAAAAATATGTATTTGTGACATCAATAACATGAAGTAGGGAAGATGTAAAGTAGTAGAGTTTTGTATGCAATAAAAGTTAAGTTGTTATTAGTTTAGAATAGATTGTTATAACTGTAAGATGTTTAATGTAATCCCCATGGTAACCAAACAGAAAATACCTAGGAAGATAAACAAAAGAAAATGAGAAGGGAAAGAAGGGAATCAAGTATGCCACTACAAAAAAAATCAACAAAACACAAATAAAGGCAGTAAGAGAGGAATAGAATGACAAAATAGCTACAAGACATACAGAAAACAAATAACAAAATGGCAGTAGTAAGCCCTCACCTGGCAGCAACTACTTTAAATGTAAGTGGATTAAACTCCACAGTCTAAAGATGTAAAGCAATGAAATAGATTTTAAAAAAAGAGAACAAGATCCAACTATATGCTATCTGTAAAACTCACTTTAGATTTAAGGACACATATAGATTGAAAATGAATGGAAAAAGATATTCCATGCAAATGGTAACCAAAAGTGAGTAGAGAGGTGACCATCATTATATCAAAGTAGACAGTAAGTCAAAAACTGTCACAAGAAACAAAGAAGGACATTATATAATGACAATAGGATAAATTCACCAGTCAAGTATAACAATTATATCTATGCACCTAACATTAGCGCATTGAAATATATGAACCAAACATTGACAGAACTAAAAGAAGAAATAGAAAACAGTACAACAATAGTAAGGGAATTCAATACCCAACTTTCAACAATAGATACATCATCCAGCTAAAAACTCAATAACGAAACAGCAGGCTTGAACAACACTAGAGAACAAATAGACCTAACAGACATGTATAGAGCATTCCATCCAAAGCAGAATACACATTCTTTTCAAGGGCCCATGAAACATTCTTCTGGATAGAGCCTATGTTGGGCTACAAAACAAGTCTTAACAAATTTAAGATTGAAATTATACCAAGTATCTTTTCCAACCACAGTGGAATGAAACTAGAAATCACTAGAAATAAAGTTGGAAAATTCACAAATAAGTGGAAATTTAATAACACACTCTTGAACAACAGAGGGGTCAAAGAAGAAATAACAAAGAAAATTAGAAAACATCTTGAAACAAATTAAAACAAAAACACAACATACCAAAACTTATGGGTTGCAAGCAAAAGCAGTACTGAGAGGCAAGTTTATAGTGATAAACATCTACATTAAAAAGAACAATCCCAAATAAACAAGCCAATGTTATGCCTCAAGGAACTAGACAAATGAAAACAAACTAAGCTCAAGTTCGCAGAAGGAAGGAAATAATAACGATTAGAGCAGAAATAAATGAAATAGAGAATAAGAAACAATAGAAAAAAATCAGCAAAACTAAGAATTGGTTTTTTGAAAAGATTAGCAAAATTGACAAACCCTTAGCTAGACTAAGAAAAAAACAGAGGAGACCCAACAAAAATCATAAATGAAAAAAAGACATTACAACTGATGCCACAGAAATAAAAAGGACTATAAGAGATTACTATGAACAATTATACAACAGCAAATTTTTTAACCTAGATAAAATAATAATTTCTAGAAACATTCAAGACTAAACCATGAAGAAACAGAAAATCTGAACAGACCCACGACTGGTAAGGAGATTGAGTTAGTAATCAAAAACCTCCCAATAAAGAAAAGTCCAGGACCAGATGCCTTCACTGGAGAAATCTACCACACATTTAAAGAAGAACACTAATCCTTCTCAATTCTTCCCCAAAATGAACAGGAGGGAGCACTTCCAGATTAATTTTTATGAGGCCAGCATTTCCCTGATATCAAAGCCAGACTAAGATACTGTAAGAAAAGAATATCCCTGATGAATATTGATGCAACAATCCTCAAAAAATACTAGCCAATTGAATTCAACAGCACATTAAAAGTATTATACACCATAACCAACTTGAATTTAGTCTTGAAATGCAAAGATCTTTCAATATATGAAAAGCAATCAATGTAATACTCCAAATTAACAGAATGAAGGGCAAAAACCACCCACTATCCTAATTGACTTGGAAAAAGGATTTGACATAGTTCAACACCCTTCATGATAAAAATACTGAACAAACTAGGAAAAGAAGGAAATTGCTTCAACGTAATAAAGGCTGTATATGAAAAGCCCACAGATTTCATCATACTTAACTGTGGAAAAGTGAAAGCTTTCCTTCTAAGATCAGGAAAAAGACATGGATGCCCATTCTCACCACTTCTATTCAGCAGAACACTGAAAGTCCATCCAGCGCAATCAGTCAATAAAGATAAATAAAAGACATCCAAATCAGAAAGGAAGAAATAAAATGATATATTTTACAGATGATATGATCTTATATGTGGAAAACTAAAGGTTCCCCCCAAAATATAGAACTAATAAATGAATGCAGCAAAATTGCAGAATACAAAGCACACAAGAATCATTGAGTTCCTATATACTTACAGTGAACAATCTGAAAAGGAAATTAAGAAAACAACCATATTTACAATAGCATCAAAAAGGATAAAATATTTAGGAATAAACTTAACTAAGAAGGTGAAAGACTTGAATGCTGAAAGCTACAAAATGTTCCTGAAGATAATCAAAGACACAAATAAATAGAAAGACATCTTATGTTCATAGGTTGCAAAACTAAATATTGTTAAAATTTCCATACTACCCAAAGCAAAGATTTAATGCAGTTCCTATCAAAATCCCAATGGCAATTTTTTTCAAAAATAGAAAAAGAAATCCTAAAATTCATGTGGAATTTTAAGGACCTCAAATGGCCAGAAAACTCTTGGGAAAGAAAAACAAAACTAGAGGTCTCATACTTTCTTATTTCATAACATATTACAATGCTACAGTCATCAGAACAGTATAGTACTAGCATAAAGACAGATATATAGACCAGTGGAACAGAATAGAGAGAAATAAACCCTTGTGTGTATGGCCAAATCATCTTCAACAAGGGTGCCAAAACTGCACAATGGGGAAGGGATAATCTCTTCAACTAATGTGTTAGGAAAACTGGACATCCACATGCAAAAGAACATAGTTGGACCTTTACCTTTCACCATATACAAAAATTAACTCCAAATAGATTAAAGACCAAAGTATAAGACCTGAAACTGTATCTCCTAGAAGAAAATATAGGCAAAAAAACTTCATGACATTGGATTTGGCAGTGATTTATTGTGTATGACACCAGAAGCACAGGTAAAAGCAAAAATAGACAAATGGAACTAGACTACATCAAACTTAAAAAACTTTTGTGCAGCAAAGGAAACAGCCAACAGAGTAAAAAGGAGCCTATGGAATGGGAGAAAATATATGCAAACCATGTAGCTGATAAGGGGTTAATATCTAAAAATATAAGGAACTCCTAAAAAAAACACTGATTTTAAAAAGGGCAAAGGATTTAAATAGGCATTTTTTCCAGAAAAGATATACACATGGCCAACAAGCTTATGGAAATATGTTCAGTATCTCTAATCATTAGAGAAATGGAAATTAGAACCACAGTGAGGTATCACCTCACACCTGTTAGGATGGCTGTTATCAAAAAAAAAAATTAAAAAGTGTTGGTGAGGATATGAAGAAATTGAAACTTTTACTTTTATGCACTGATAGTGGGAGCATAAAGTGGTGTAAATGGAAAACAGTATGAAGATGCCTCTAAAAGTTAAAAATAAAACTGCCATATGATCCAGTAATACCACTTCTTGGTATTCATCCAAAGAAATTGAAAACAAGATCTTGATAAGATATTTGCACTTTCGTGTTCATTGCAGCTTATTCATAATAGCCAAAATTTGGAAACAACCTACATGTCCATTCATGGATTAATGGATAAAGAAACTGTGGTCCACCTGCATATAATGGAATGATTGATACTAACTTTAATGGAGGAGGGAGAATGAACTGGGCATTGAGAAGTGGGTTAAGTTTGAATAGACTGAGAATATAGGGGAAGGATCAGAGCTAGGACTTTTTTGTGAACGATAATAAGATTAGACATTCTAGAACAGAGGTTTTGCTTTGAAAAGATTAAGCTGAAACACATATGGAGCTCATTGTACAACTTGAGACCACTTATGTCCCAGACCATTGGTTACCAAATCACCTTGAAGAAAAGAAGATATTGCTTAAGACTGGAAACACTCCCAGATGGAGCCTAGTAGACCGATTAAACTGCTAAATCATTTGACACATGTGAAAGGTCATTGTGAGCCAGAAATGTTAACAATAGTGATTTCCAGTAGGACAGTGATAGAACAAAAGAGAATTGTTGCTCTCCTCAGCTGAATCAGTCTTCTTTTTTGCTTATAGTTTTTTCCTCTAAAAGGATCAGGTGAGGCAGAAGCAGTATCTTTTTAAACATGTCCATGATGTCCCTGAGCAGAAATAAGGCATTGTGCTTTCAGAGCCACTCTTTTATATTAATCTTGCTTTTTGTATACATACACACACTCACAATTATTTTTTTATAGACAGTAGTAGAGAGAAAAATAAAAAGGAATCTACTTGTAGACTGTTTCCAGCCATTAAGTAAAAGTTATTGGTTACTAGTTGCTTGTTGGTTTAAATCTTGCCCTAGGTCTTTGCTTGAAATTTGAGTCTTATTAAAAGCTATGATATAGGTGTCTGATTGTAATTGAGAAAAGCAGAATTCAGTTTGTTAATACTATGAAACACAGTAAGAAATCTGTTAATCTTTTCATCTTTCAGTAGAAATATGTAGTTAGCACCCACAAAAAACTGTTACATGTATATATATATATAAATGTTTTTAAGGACAAGGTAGAAAATGAATTTTGATTTGTGCTTTTTAAGCATGCATGCAATAATCATATAGAACCTTTTAAAACTGTATATGCTATGAATCTGTTCTTGGCTACCTGTAGATTTCAATAATGTAGTTCTTTTTCTTCATTTTAAAGTATTCTGAAAGTCAAAATGGTGACATTATTTGCAATCTGGATGAAAATATGGTATACATTATTATTAAGCAGGGTTGAAATCTTTTTATCAAGATACACATTTTTGAAAATTCTCAATTAAAATACTCACCTTGAAGGTTATATTTAATCATATTTTCACTTCCTATTTTTACTTACACAATATAATTCTTAATACTAATGTATATCATCACATTAAATGTCATTAATGTTTTGTTATTTTACTATTAACTCATAACTCTCTGTAACTTTACAGACAAGCCTTGCAAGTGAAATCACTTTATTTCAATGTCAAAGTGGTAGTTCATTAGCCAACCATTGCCCCCAACACACACACACACACACACACACACACACACATTCACACACACACACACACACGCACCCTTGAATGATTATCTTTAATTAAATTTTACAGGAGATACACTTTAAATATAAAAACGAAGATTGTTGAAAGTAAATAGAAGGAAAAGATCAATCATAAGTATAAGAAGGTTGGAAATACTATATTAATATCAGATAAAATAGGCTTCAAGGTAAAGATTACTACCTGAGGTAAAGTACATTTCATAGTGATAAAAAAGATTTATTCATCAGAAATACATAGCAATCATGAAAGTATACAATAATAAGAGAACATCAGATTACATGAGCAAATATTGATGTAATTAAAAGGAAAAATAGTTCTATAATCTTTATAAGGGATTTTTAACACTTTTTCAGCAATCACTAGAACTAGACAAAAATATCAGTTAAGACATACATGATCTGAACAATACTACCAATAACCCTGACATCACTGATATTTATACATTATTATATATAACAACTGTAGAATACATGTTTCATTCACAAAGATACACCATGTGATGGAAAATACAAGTCTCATTACACTTAAAAGGATTGAATGCATACAGAATATGTGCTGTGACCACAACATAATTAAATGACCCAGTAAACACTGGGCAAAAGATTTGAGAGGCCACTTTGCAAGAGATGATAGACCAATTAGCACATGAGAAGATTCTCAACATCATTAGCATTAATGAGACACAATTTAAATTCATAAGGAGATAACACCACACACTTATTAGGATGGCTAAAGTGAACAGGCTGACAATACCTGGAAAGCATGCGGAGCAACTAGAACCCTCAAACACTGCTCGTGGGGATGTAAACTGGTACAACAATTTTGGGAAATTGTTTCACGGTTTCTTAAAATATTAAAAATACACCTACTGTACCACCTAACCATTCCACTCTTAGAAAGTTAATCAAAAATAATCAAAACACAGTCCTGTACAAGAATGTTCATAGCTGCTTTATTCACAATAACCAAAAATTGGAAATTCAATGTCCATCAATCAGTGAATGGATAAACAAAATGTGGTAGATTTTATACAGTGAAATATTACTCGACAGTAAAAGGAGAGACTACAAATACCCTCAATTGCATGGATGGATCTCAGAATCACTATGATGCCAGGCACAAAAAAGTACTTACAGTATGATTATATTTATATACAGTCTTAAAAATGCAAACTAATCTGTAGTGACAAAAAACACAAATAAGTGGTTGTCTGATCCCAGGGCAAAGGGAATAATGGACTGAAAATGAGGCAAGAGGAAATATTGGGAAGTGATAGAAAAGTTCCATATCTTGATTGTGGTGTGGTTTTCAGGTGTATATATCTGTCAAAATGTATCAAATTATATACCTTAAATGGGTACAGTTTATCATACATATATTACACCTCAATAATATTGATTTTTTAAAAGATACATTTTTCACCAAAAGTAGTCAGTTCTTTAAAAGACAGCAACAAAAAGACAAACAACAAAGTGAATCATCTCCCTGTGCTATGCAGCTGCTTCCCACTAGCTATCTATTTTACATTTGGTAGTATATATATGTCCATGCCACTCTCTCACTTCATCCCCACCACTGTAAAGCAATTATACCCCAATAAAGATGTTAAAAAAAAAAGGCAAAATGTCAAAAATTTAAGTTGAGTAAGGGAAAACTCATTTTCTTCCGATAAATAGTGGTTATTGGAAACCTGATTAGAATTTAAATGTTGATTTTAGAAATGTTAACTGGATTACTCCGTTTACAGAAATAAACTCTTTTCAAAAAACATTTCTCCAACTTATTCATTAGTGCCTAAAATTAAAATTTGCAATAAACTCTTAAAATGGTTCAGCCAAAAAGAGTGTGTGTGTATGTGTGTGCGTGTATATATCTGTGTGTATACACACACACACACACACACACACACACACACATGTATACATACATTGAAGAACATCCCTGCAGATGTATGGAGACAGTAGGGGGAAGGAGAGAGAATGAGAGAGAAAGAGAGAGACTGAGAGAGAGAGCACAAATGTATCAACATGTTAACAGTTGGTAAATACGTGAGCTTATGCGGGTTTTCATTTTACTATTCTTTCAATGTTCCTCTAGTTTTGACATTTTCAAAGTAAACAGTTGGGGTAAAACTTAATCAGAGACTTATCACATGTAGTTTAATGAGTCTTCCCACTGAAATGTTAATAACCCAGGAGGAGATAACACAGTGGTGTGAGTACATATCTTGTAAAGCATTAAACTAGACGCATGCAATTACCAAATGCATTGAAGATGAGCAAAAAGCACTGTGAGACAAAGAATGTGAACTTTATGGATTGTCAAAAAATTCTATCCAATTTCACAAATTTTCATATCAGGAACTCTGATTACTTATTTTAGGAGTATAATATAATTAATGGCTATGAGCATAGACTCTGCAGTCTATTCCTTCTTGGTCTCTTATTAACTACATAACTTCCTTAAAACTCTGTGTCCTCATTTGTAAAATGGGAGAATAAAAGTACTTACTTCAAGTACGTTTTAAAGATTAAATGAGATAATGAGCTTAAAGTGTTTAACACCGTACTTAGTACAAAATAAGCACTCAAGAAATGTTAGCATCTACAATTACTATTATTTTAGAAGGAACTAAAGGAGATAGAATGACTAAATTTACAATTAAAAAAATTCATATTTTTCATCCTAGCACCTGCCATTCCCCAACTGTAATGGAAGACTATTTCATTTTTAGATTTTAGGTTGTTCCAAGAAGACTCTGACATTTCTAAAACATAAAAGATATAATTTTACCAGTTTAAGTCTAGGGAACATCTTTTTTCCTCCAAATTAGGACAAGTTGTTTATTGAGATTAGAAAATGAAAAAAATTGCATGTATCTAGTTTTTAGGGATTTTTTTTTTTTTTTTTTTTTTTTTTTTTTGGTACACGGGCCTCTCACTGTTGTGGCCTCTCCCGTTGCGGAGCACAGGCCCCGGACGCGCAGGCTCAGCGGCCATGGCTCACGGGCCCAGCCGCTCCCCGGCATGTGGGATCTGCCCAGACCCTGGCACGGACCCGTGTCCCCTGCATCAGCAGGCAGACTCTCAACCACTGCGCCACCAGGGAAGCCCGCATGTATCTAGTTTTGAGATGCTACAAGGAAAATGTTAGACCGTTAAAAAGTCCTTAAAAATGAGGCTGTCCTGTCTGATGATCCATACTGTAGCAAAATTCGTTGTTTTTTTGTTTCCTTTAAACGAGCCCATGTTTGATCATTTGACAATTACCATTTGATTATTTCATAACCTGATTATTTCATATTGTGCTGAGTAATTGCCTGCCTGCTGAGTCTGATAAGTAAAATTTTGATATGAAAATATGATTAATAATTTAACTGTGATTTAGACATTATAGCCTTTGAATTTAGATCTCAAGTCTTATAGCAGGGACCTCTGTTGAAAACAGAATTTTGATTTCATTGAAATAACAAAAATACTTTTAAATTTCATTAACATTTCCTTTTATCAAATTTTCAAAAAACAACTGTAACAAAGGTGATCTTATGATTTTAATGGGAAGTTTAGAATATCTGTGGGTCTTACCTTTTATGTACCTTATATCCTGAACTGCCCAGCACAGACCGGGGTAATATAATGTAATCATAGATGACCCATGCAGTGTGCTCCTTTTAAAGAGATTATCGATTATCATCCAATTGATAATCCAAAATCTGCCTTAATTGATGAAGAGTTTGCTCTCTGTAGCATCTCAAAGAAGCAAAAATACAGTAATTCAAAATGTTACTCAGTACATTAACACACTTAAATAAAATTTACTCCTATTTTTAGTATGTACTTTAAAACACCCTCAAAAATATACCCGAGGGACTATAATTGCTTAAAACTTTACCATTTTCATAAAACTTCATATCTACTCGTATCAATTATGGATCCTCTTAATAATCCTTTAAAGGAACAAAGGACAGATAATTTTAGAGATTGGAGTTTTCCAGAGGTTAATAAATAATGGGGAGAAAAGAGACAAGTCTTCTTTACAGAAGGATTCCAAATAGTATATGTAGATAACTACCCCCTCCAGGATGTGAAGCTTAGCCTCCAACCCCTTCCTTTGAGTGTGGGCTGGATTTAGAATAGAATATTCAAAGAGAAAAATAGTAACTTCACAATGGAGAAACTTGGCAAGACTATCTTTAACTAAGTGATCAAGATTAACATTACCAGAAATATCATATACATATCATGTACCCTCTGAAAGGGTAAGTACATGATATGGGATAGAAGGGCACTTCTCATTATTCCAAATTACTCCAAAATGAAATGTTTTTTTTTTTTTAAGTATTCACATACTGATGCCAGTGCTAGGACTAAACTGAGTTCCTACTGAAAGTGTTCTGCCCGTTGTACCTCAAATTACTTATTTCTTAAGGCCCAGGAAGAAAATTTTGTGCATATATACAGAAAAATGCTTCCAGTGCTGCATATTTTAATTTGCATTAAATTTATTAAAATTACAATTTAAATTAGCTCTTAAACCTTCAAAGAGAAATTCTATCTAATAAATGCACATATAAATCTAGTATTTTTGTTAAAATAAAAAACATGCAGTTCTTCCTTGTTCTTTGATCAATGCTCAATTGACTTTGAGTTTGACAGATTAATTCCCCTAAACATTTGGCACCATTTATAAACCTGATTAATTCAATTTCCTTAGACATTTTAAATTACAATTACAAATTTTAACACATCCAAATCCCTCAAGCATTTCAAACACTTAACAAGAAAGATTTACAAATCTAATAAGCAACAACTTCTTAACCACTTCTTTAACCACTGCTTACAAACGTAAGAAGTCTAAATTTCTATAGTATTAAAGTATCAAATATTTAACTAAATATTGTATACAAACAGCTTCTCTTATCTTAGTTATCAATTTAAAATCACAAGTACAAAATGTGCATCCCTCAATTATTTCATCTTGAAATCAAAATTCTAACACCAAATAAATAATCCTGAAAAACCCAAATTAAAGCCTGTAAGTTTAATGTCAATCACATTTTCTTAAACATTTAAATTAAGATGACAAATTCAACATGACAGGTTCTCTAATGTCAAATTATCTTCATCATTTACAAAGTTAGGGATACGGAGGGTGGGAGGGAGGGAGACACAAGTGGGAGGAGATATAGGGATATATGTATATGTATAGCTGACTCACTTTGTTATAAAGGAGAAACTAACACACCATTGTAAAGCAGTTATACCCCAATAAAGATGTTAAAAAAAAAATTTACAAAGCTAATGAACAAAACACACACAAGTTACCATGAGGATTATAAAACCTATTCCTAAATTTAACATAAATATATGTCTTACTTCCTTATTTTCCCAATAATATTTAACATTTCTACCACTGTGAATGACATAGAGAGTCATTTGCTGACTACAGGGGAAGAATGCCAAATAGGCCAAACTTACGGTGTTAATAAGCAAAGACGCCAACATATGGGAATCTAGGTTCATCTTTCAGGATGATTTAGTCACACCTTTTTTATAAGGGTCCTTTCTTATAAAAATGTAGCATTTCAGACATTCTCCTTTTCTTGCAAAAGACTTACATGACTTTTAACTGTCCAAATAGAATTGAGATTTGGTATCCCTATGCAAACTGAACTGCTTATTACCTGGTTGGTTTCTGAACCCTCTTTATGTTTTACTTGCTTATCTGTCAGACCCATAATTACTTAAGGTCATTTTTATTAATACATTGCTGTTTCTCAATATATGTCACCCATTTAGCTCTTTTTTTCAGGGAGCAATGCCCATAAAATTACCTGGTCCAGACTCCAATTGGTCATTATGCAATGTCTCTCAAATTCTTTGTTCTGTTCATTAAGACATAATTATTTCAGGGAGTTTTTAAACTCAGTTATCAACACCACAATTGCCATTGTTTGTTATTAATCTCTTTGGCTACTGTACAATGTCAGGGGGTGGGGGAAACACAAACATTTTAAATCAAGGTCATGTTCCTGCTGAGCTGCCAACTCAACACGTATTCAAATGCAACATTTTTAAATAAAGCAAAATTATATTATTGTGCACCTTTTGGGGGCTTTATTTGGTTTTCATTCATCCTGCAATGAATAGCAGTTAGTTCACATCTGGATCTCTTGGGCAGAGTTGCAAGTATTTTTGTGATAGAGCAAATATCACAATTGTTTAATAAAGAATGGCATGTCACCATCACCTATCAGAACCATCTTTGTCAAAGGATTTATAAATAATTGATAAATCTCTAAAAAGGAGAAGATTGCTAAAAAAAAAGAAAGAAAGAATCATTGCCTTTATTACAGAATATAGATTATATGCAATTTGACATCTGAAAAAGCCTCTTCCAATTTACAGATTTCACTAAAGAGGAAACAGAAATCAGAGACATGGCACAACTCTTTGTTGGTATGGCAAATCTGCAGTTGACCCCAGATCTCCTGAATCCAATCTGATTTTACATACATTAAGCCATGCAGCCTAGATAAGATGCTTATTTCATACATAGTTTCCTCAACCAGAATTCTTTCAAACATTGATTAGTCATCGTTTTAACTCCAGTTCTTATTAAATCCAAATTTTCTCCTTTTGATGTCCATTTACTCAAGTTGGTGGCTCAAGCCTCAAATGTAATTTCAGATTTATCCTTATTTGGTTTGGTAGTGAAAACATTTAACTCTGACTTATTCAAAAAGATTATGAAACAAAATACATAAATACAGAGTACTAACTGACAGTTGAAATAGTATCTTATTTTCTTATTTTAATTTTTAAAGAAAAGGTCTTTTTCTATGAACAGTGAATAGTGTTTAGGCACCATTTGGTCTGGATATTCTGGCATCAGCTCTGTGCTACAAGGACCATATAAGTCAGTCTGCTGCCTTGTCTGAGCTCCCTTCTCCGGCTGCTCGCATAGACCACCTGAGTAGCTGAGGGACCCTGGACCCAGGACCAAGTCCAACTGACCAGTCAGATTCTTTCTTCTCTGTATTTAAATTTGGAACCCAAAATTGTAGTTAGAATGTATGGGACCTGAGAGGTTACAGGGTATTAGGACTAGCATAGATAGAGATAGTTATATTCATATAGAGCAAAGGAAGACAATCAGTCAAGAGAAAATAAAGCAGATTGCTGACAGAAACAGAATCAAGAAACCATGCTAGGGCTTCCCTGGTGGCGCAGTGGTTGAGAGTCCGCCTGCCGATGCAGGGGAGACGGGTTCGTGCCCTGGTCCTGGAAGATCCCACATGCTGCGGAGTGGCTGGGCCCGTGAGCCATGGCCGCTAAGCCTGCGCGTCCGGAGCCTGGGCTCCGCAGCGGGAGAGGCCACAACAGTGAGAGGCCCGCGTAATGCAAAAAAAAAAAAAACGAAACCATGCTGTTTTGAGAGAGGTGTGAAGAGCTGGCTTGTGTCCTGTAACTCTTCGGCTGCTGGTTC
Organism: Delphinapterus leucas; assembly: GCF_059928025.1. Taxonomy (NCBI): domain Eukaryota; kingdom Metazoa; phylum Chordata; class Mammalia; order Artiodactyla; family Monodontidae; genus Delphinapterus; species Delphinapterus leucas. Next base: position 40,564,539 of record NC_143132.1, read on the forward strand.
TCTCCTATATAGTTCTGACTGGAATTTCTCTCCTGCATGCCATGAAATTTTTCTTGATCTTTCCAACATACTTCTTTTACTGTTCCAATCTATTCTCTTTTATGCTTACTCTTTTATGCTTAAGTGGGGTTTTATTTTTTGAAATTAGATGATTCCTGGAACAAGCATTAACTTGCTATTTATCACTTTGGAAAAGTTATTATCTTCTCTCACCCTTAATTTCTGAAACTACCTCAGTGAAAAATAGCATGTTTTCTGTGAATATATTATAGTGATTTCAGTGTAAATTAGTAAATTATTATAATATATACACTCGACTGAAATATAACTTTAATGAATTAAGACTGCATTAAAAATATTGCTTTTAAAACCTTGCTACCCAAAGTATTGTTCAGGTACCAGCAGTCAACATCACCTGGATCTTGTGAATCTCAGGCCCCACTCCAGACCTACTGAATCCAGATATATATTTTAACAAGATCTTCAGGTGATTCATATACACCTTAAAGTTTGAAAATATGGTTTTGGAGATTATCCAAAGTATTGAACGTGTGTGTGCGTGTGTGTGTGTAAGTTTACGTGTAGTCACATAGTATAATAACCGATAATTTTACAAAGAATTTGACCTGATTTACTTTAATTAATTATTGATTATTGGCCCACTAACTATGTATAAGTAAATAGAATTCTGATAAAAGAGTTGTAAAACTTTTTAAAATAGTTTACTTTTTTCACTTGGATATAGAGGTACATAGTTTTATTGACATCTTGCTTATGCCATTAATGGCCTAGGAATACCTTTTGCAGTCTGGCTATTTTCTAAACCATTATAAATTTGTGACTAAAATTATATTGTCTAAATAGTAATCTAATATTTAGTTGATCAATGTCAATAATATAAACATTTTATGGCATAGGGCTAAATAATAAAAACATTTTCAGTCCTGGAATTGTGTATGTGAATAGATTTATCTAAATCTCTTTTGTACCACACCTAGTAAGTCATTAAAATGAATAAAAATAAATTGAGCAGGTTGACTAAGTTTATTTATAAAACATCATTAGTACTCTGTAGGCAAAGCCAAACATCCAGGAGCATTGATGAACTTGGAAATTCTTGACCGTATTAAGTATGATTGATTATAAATGTAGAAGAATATTCTATGGTGTGTGTTAAAGACATTTGTAATACAGCTGATAAATTCCCTTAACTGGTAAAAAGACAATTGGCTAAAAATATAAAGGGATTTGGTCCAGATGCTCTTTTATTTCTAGTCCAGTAACAATGTACCTAGGGAGTGGGTGATGTATATATTAGCATTAACAGTGTTTTTTACCTGGAAGTCACTTATTTGAAACCAACAACCTATAAAGCATAATTAAAAGAAATAAGAAGACTTCTGAATAATCAAAATTGTTGGTACCAAGGAAGCCCAAGCATTAACTCTAGTACATGCATGTGTCTGTTCACATTCTTTTTTAAGGCAAAAAAAGATTCCATGTACAGTAATATCCTTAATTCACAATGCATAAATTTGAGCAATTCATGAACTCCTTTTAAAGAAAAAAATCCTCAAAGAGTCCTCATACACCCTTAGACTCCAGAGTTTTGTGAATTTGAGAAACACAAACCAATTGACTACCTTTTTGACACTTCACTCCAAAGTACCAAATTAGAAGACTGCTAGATTTAAGCACAGTGTCAACAGTAGCAGGGGCTCATAAAATGCCTGACCACCAAGAAGAACTTTTCAAGCACAGTGGACTGGAACCATTTAGCCTATTAGCATGAATTTGTATGTTAACACAAAAACTGACCCATGCCAATGGCCTTTTAGGACCACTGCTTTGCAGTACATGACAGCAACCAACGCGCTTTCATGAGATTCATCCTGAGTCATTTCAGGATGTTATGCTCAGAACGTTATGCTCTGCATACTCTCTAACAAGACAAGAAGTATATTCACCTAAAATGATTACAAGTTGTGTCATTAATTTCGTTATAAAGTTGCATAAGCAAAGGTGTGTATATTTCCTTGCAATCACAGTCACTTGTATACATTATGTTACAGGCCTTACTTGGCCACTTAACCCTGAATCATCTTCTTCCAGTTACTTAACTTTTCTGAGTTGTTTGCTCATCTTCGAAATAAGAAAATAAAGAGCAAAGACTTTGGAGTCAGACTCTCTGGATGTGAATCTCTTCTGTGCATTTGCTAGCTGGGTTACCTTGACCAAGAAATTTAATCTCCTCTGCCTCAGTTTCCTCAGCCCTAAAATGGGGATAAAATAATCACCCCCACCTGAGATTAAGTGAGTGACTATGTATAAAGTGCTGAGAACAGTCACAAACACATTAGAAGGGCTACACAAATGTTGGCTATTATTAATCACATCTAAGAGTTTTTGAGAGGTTAGAATAGAATGGTGTGTATAGAACCTATTAACATGTTACCTGGCTCATGGCTCATAAATAAGGACCAATGAGTATTACTAGTACAACTATCACTACTACAGATTTAAAATAGTGAATTAGGTATTTGTTCTGAAGAATTAAAGAGAGTTAAATAGTTTTCAAAATTCAGAAACTTTTAAAGAGTGTCTACTCATAAGTAGCAATGGTGAAAGGGGCACAGACTTGATATTAAACAGATATGGGGTTAGCCCTTACTAGCTGGATAACAATGATTTCTCTATAGATAACAAGAAGTTAAAAATATCTATCCTCTCTATCTCTCCACCCTACCCCACACCCGCTATCCCCTTTCGTAACCATAAGTTTGTTTTCTATGTCTGTGAATCTATTTACGTTGTGTAAATAAGTTCATTTATATCGTTTTTATAGATCAGCCTATAAGTGATATCATGTGATATTTCTCTTTCTCTGACTTACTTCACTTAGTATGATAATCTCTAGGTACATTCATGTTGCTGCAAATGGCATTATTTCATTCTTTTTTTATGACTGAGTAAAAGGAGTTTGGGATTAACATATACACACTATTATATATAAAATAGAGAACAATAAGGACCTACTGTATAGCACAGGGAACTATATTCAAAATCTTGTAATAACCAAAATGGAAAAGAATCTAAAAAGAATATATATACATATATATATAATTGAATTACTTTGCTGTACACCTGAAACTAACACAACATTGTAAATTAACTATACTTCAATTTAAAAAATAGTTTAAAATAAATTAATTTTTAAATGTTTTAAAACATCTGTGAGAGTCTTATGAAAATTAAATGAGATAATATATATGAAATATTGGCAGAGCATAGGTACTCCATCAGTGTTATTTCCTACCCTTTCCTGTTAAAAAAATTTTTGACAGCTGGGACTGATTTCCCTACCATACAAAATACATCTTTGAATGTTACCAACTTAATAGCAAGTTCGGCTTATAGGAGAAAAGGAATTAAGTTCCACTAAGTGATTTCTGCTCCTCGTAGTCTTCCAGTATTGACTGTTATTTGCCAGATTAAGTGGGTAAATACTTGCATATAGAAGGTTTGTATTTAGTGTGCATTCATCATTTTAAAATTTTCTTAAAATGAATTTAAGAATTTGATAATTTTTAAATTTTTCTAATGGTTCATAAAATTTGGTACAGGTAAGATAAGGGTTAATAACACTGACACCAAAAAAGAGAGGTGGAGGGAGAGAAACACTGGCAGATGGTATGATGAGAAAGTGATTTATAGTCGTAATGAATTGAAACCCTTCCAAAAGATGTATTTACCAGAAGAGTGCTTAAATGTCATCTATATTGCTAAATTATAAATACTTAAAAAAATAAAATGGGAAAGAGAAACTGTTGTGAATCATTGATTTTCTCCACTTTGGGACAGTGACATTGCTAGGGAACAACAGATGACCTACTGGTCTCTGAATGCTGCTTTCTGCCAGTGCTACTCAGCTAGGACCTCTTTGACTATTTACCTGCCAATGTATTTCACCCCAGAGCCATTAATTAAACGGTGCTTTACCTGTGCAAGATCTATACTAATGGTTACAGCAGCAGCCTGGGCATCCTCCTGAAGCATGGGAAGAGACCTGGAACCTAATCAGGCTTCAGGAATGGGGTTTACAAGCCATCTACCATTTTGTCTGATTGCCTTATGTGTGCGAGGCACTGTGCTAGACATCACTATATTATACTGCCAAAGATAGACCATTCCTTGCATCTTTATTCAAAGTAATCAGCTGAAAGAACACTAAGTGATTTAAACTTAAAAGTGAATCTACCTAACTTAAATTTTTGGACTCTGTAAATGACATTAAAAATATTTTTGGCATCGAAATTGTAATTTTAAGATTTGATCTGTCCTCCACTGTCTGTTATACATTTATTTTAGAATATCCTGTTGTAGAAACAGTTTCTTCATTTGCGAGGGATCTTGAAAGTAGTTTTGATTGTTCCATGAAGTTAACAAGAGTTTTCTCTAAATTAGTTTGTCTGCACTGGTTCATAATATCATAGGTGTATGTTTACTATCATCATTTTAATTAAGCCAAGGATTTGTTTTGTGCCTTTAGATTTCTGAGTTCTTATTTCTGTAGTAAATAATATTGAATGCTCTGTAACGTGAATTTTAATTAAAATTGTTAAGTGCATAGCTCTGTTACACAGAGGACACCTTGTGTTTGCAGTGCTGCTGAAATTGACGAAGGCTACAAGCTTTTGTCAAATAAAGAAAATTTAATCCTTTAAAATTTAATTAAGATAAAATTTCAGCCTTTGGAATACCCCATTGTGGTAATTAATATTTTTCTTCAAACTTTTTCTCAAATTGAAAATAATTTTACTTTTTCTGATATTAAATCAATACAATATTGTCGGTATAAAATTATGAATACTATAGGGATGTATAAATAAGAATTCAAAAGTCCCCTATAATCCACCTCCAGATAAATAACCAATGTTAATCAGTCTTACTTTGGCTTAGTGCTCAGGTTATTTATTTTTATTAGTTAAATCCCTCAACTTAGTATGTGAACTATTTGTGGATCAGTTTTTATAATTCTTCTATTTTAAATAACTTCTTCAATTAAGAGATCATATATCAGTTCAACCTTGTCAGACAGGAGGGTTTATTCAGGTTTGTTTGAAAGTAAAAACTAAAAACCATTTTTAATTTCTTAATGGATATAGTGATCCTGTGAAAATATTAGTTTTTTTGAGCTTATTAACTCTCATCTGTCCGATGAAGATTGTACCTTAACTCAGTAGTACCCAATATGGCATATAGAACCCCTTGTGATCTAATGGTACCAATTTTTCCAGCTTCAATTCCTATTCCCTCCCTGTTCCTCATCCCCCCCACCACCACCCCACCACCAAGTACACACTTACAGACTCTCATGGAAACAACAAGCTTGCTTTATCCACTCTTCATAGTCTTTTAAACCCCTGCACATGTCGTTTCTTCTCTTCCAATCTATCTTCCCACACCATGCCAGAACTCCTACTAGTACCTCTTACTGGAAATTTTTGCTGTCTATTCCCAATCAACTTTGTGATGCATATCACAACTTTTATGCAACCTGTTTATTATACTTATCTCAGTATGTTGTAATCAGATTAAATGTATGTCTCTCCAACATTGTAAGCCTGGCACAGATTAAGTGCTCAGTAATTAGCTGATGAATAAATGGATGGATAGATCACTGTATGAATGATGAATGCACGGTTGGCTGAATGAAAAAAGGAGGAAAAAAATTGATGTGTATGACTAGGTGCACAGTTGGATGGGTGTAAGTAAGACAGAATGGAACTCCCAGGGATAAAGCAACTCCATTTATTCTGAAGTAAGACCCAAGGTTCTGCTCTCTAAATGAGAAGCAGCATGGAGAAGTATGCATCATGGCCAAATATTTAATAATATCAGAAAAAAGGTCAACACTGATATTGATTTTATGCCCTGGAAAAAAAATTTTTAAAAAGGAAAAAATTATTCTAATTATAGTCATTCATATGAACTGCTTGTAATTGTATCTAAGTATCATTCAAGAAAAAATGATTATATGCGTCATTATATATGTGTCAGATTAACTGTTTTGTATATTTACTAGAATTGAAGACAACCTACTTGTGTGCCCAGTACTTATAGCTTCCATTATGTTATCACTATATTTTATATTACATTATTATCACCTGTGAATAGTACCCTTGCCTCACATTTTCCTTAATGGGGCACTTGGGTTTCTAGAATTAGTAATGATCTTTAGCCAATCCAGAGACTTCAAATATCAGGAGCCTGAATTTACCATATTCCTATTGTTACTCTGCAGTGTTAGGGCAGTGATGACATCTTCCTAAAATATCTAGCGAAATCGAATTTTCTAATGGCATTTTGTATACTAAGGTGAGAAAAAAGAGAAGCAAGCATAAGGAATTTAAGAGCATAACCAACACACTCTGCTACAAGTGTGGGTTATTAACTAATACCTCTTATGTACCAGGTAAGCTGTCAAGCTCTGGGGACACAAACATATCAGGCATGCCCCTTACCTTCCAGGTGCTCACAGTCTCAAGGAGAATTTAGACAAAGTAAGTTGCTTTAAATTCTTACCAAGCGGGCTTCCCTGGTGGCCTGCCGATGCAGGGGGCACGGGTTCATGCCCCGGTCTGGGAAGATCCCACATGCCGTGGAGCGGCTGGGCCCGTGAGCCTTGGCAGCTGAGCCTGCGCATCCGGAGCTTGTGCTCCGCAACGGGAGAGGCCACAACAGTGAGAGGCCTGCGTAATGCAAAAAAAAAAAAAAAAAAAAAAATCTTACCAAGGAACAAGATGAGCTAAAAATAAAAGTGAAAGAGCCCACCTTACAATACAGTGCAATAAGAGCTCTGAGAGAGATGAATACAGATCTTTATCAGATGGGTTAATTGTCCAGTCTTAGAATTGTGGAATGTTAGAGCCTGGAATTCATCTTGTGTCTCCTAGTCTTAGCCTCTCATTTTAAGATATAGAAAATAAGCCTCAGAAATATTAAGTCACTCGAGAGGCCTTGGGTAAGCCACTTAGCTTTGTAGGTTTCAGCCTATGCTGATCTTTTTCTCACAGAGAGAATGGGTAGGAATAAATTGGTACATATCGTAAAACTAAATCACTAGCTTACTAATAACTAGTAGTAAGATTAAGGTAGTAGGTTATTGCAACAAGATTCAGGTCTTCTCTAACATTCTAGTTTTCACTTGAAAAAAATTAATTTGATATGGAAGATGAATTTATTTTTGCATTTAAAAATATGAAATCAGCATCTATCATGTGCTAGACTGGCAGATATTACTACTGAGATATGGTAGCTGATCACCTTTTTTTTCTTGAGGACTATTTCCTTTTACCTGTTTTTTTTTTTTTAATGCTTTTGATTTATATAAATACAGTATTTTTTATTCATTCTTCTGAGTCATAATTATTTGCTCGATGAAATTATTCTTATAAGTAATTTGCTTACTAATAACTCAGGGAAATTCAAATTATATTTAAAAAAATAAATTTGGATATTTGAAAACTTGATTTAACAGTTATTTATGAGACAAAACATTTGCTTACTCTGTGTTTTACCTACTGAAGCATATGGCCAGTCTCTTACAAGGGAACTATTCCCCTTGTTCTGAAATTGTAACAAGATTTTGCTGTAAGAAACAAGACATGGAATATACTTAATATGTTCCAGAAAGAAAGCACTGACATTGTTTTCTGTGACAGGGTTAATTTTTATCTTCTATGGTCCTCTTCAGCCTTATGAATTTTTCATTTATCAGAATTAATATAAATAACACAAGTAAACATTGCCATTTGACAGTGCTAGCCAAGCCAAGTAATGTACTAAGAAAACCAAAGCAATTTATTTTCTCAGTCTCAGACACAAAGGAGGAAATGCCCTAAGTTTTTTAATGTCGTCAATATTGTTAATATACCATGGCATATTTTAGTTGCATTTTTCTTTTACCACAACAAATACTACCAGAATTCTTTCATTAATACAGCTGTTCACACTTATCTCTTGTTGGTAGCCAGTTTCTTAATTTTTGTTTTACTTGTAATAAAATGGAAACCAGCTGAATAACTATTAATTTACAGAGGACTTAGTTGTATGTTTATAAAAAATAAAGCTCATAGAGGAAAGGTAAATCACTGTATAATTTTTGAACAGTTTACATTTTAATCTTAAATAGCCTAATACAAATATTTGGATTAAGAATTAGTATGCCATTTATAGATGTGTGGAATCCACCATTGAATCAAATAAATGAAAATTCCTATCCACACTGGTCTTACATGTGTGTGCAAAAAGGCATATATAAAACTTCATTGTGTAGTATTTTAAATGGTGATACGTGGTATAAAGAAAACAAGGAAGTTAGGGAGTAGCATAAGTTTAGCACAGTCAGGGAAAGTCTCCCTGAGAGGATGCCATTTGAACAAAACCAGAAGGGGGCAATGGAAATTACGTTATGCAGATATATGGGAAAGGATTTTTAAAGGTAGGGGAAGCAAACAGTGTATTCCCTGTCTCTGCCCAGGAAATAGCAAAGGGGCCCATGTAGCTGGTGCTGAGTAGGTGAGATGGGAGAGAGTTGTCAGAATTGAGGCCACATGGGTATTTGGGACTAAGTTTTGTAGACCATTGTTCTGGCTTCAGTTTTTACTTAAAATAGTCATTGGAGGTCTGCAGCAATGGAGGGGCATGATCTGACTTATGTTTCAGCAGGATCACTATGACTGCTGGATTGATGAGTGTGGCAAGGGCGGAAGCAAGGAAAGCAATGAGAAGACTATAGCAATAACCTGCACAGGAGATAATTCAGGCATGGACTGGAGAGATTGTAGAAGAGGTAGTGAGGATTCATTATGAATGTCTCTTAAAGTTAGAACCAATAGAATTTGCTGATGTGCTAAATACAAAGCAGAAGGAGTTGAGGAGGGCCTTAGGGTTTTATCTAGAGCAGCTAGAAGGATAGAGTTGCTACTAACCGAGATACAGAAGACAGCAAGAGAAACAGGTTTGGAGGGAAAAAAAAAAGGAATTTGGACTTGGACATGTTAAACTTGAGATGTATATCACACATCCATTGAAAGATTTTGAGTGGATAGTTGTGTTTATAAATATGAAATCCTGAGAAAAGATCTGGAGATAAAAATTTGCAAGTCATTAGGACATATACATGCATGGTAAGGGAAGCCATAAAATGGATCATCAAGGGGATGAACACACATAGAGAGAAAAAGCATCCAAGAACTGGGTCTGGGACCAACACTTCATTGAAAGAGAGGGGAAGCACAATATTAAGTGTGTCTTTGCATAAAAGCTTTATTTTTTTTGGTTACAATAGCACAGGTGCAGCTAAAGTACAGTTACACTGGCCCAATTTTAAAAATGAAAAGTATTTTGTTGTTTTACTTTGTTTTCATACACCATCATTTTAAAAAATTATGGCAAGATACCTTTCCTAACCCCCAGTACCTTAGAATATGACTGCATTTGGAAATAGGGCCTTTAATGAGGTAAAATGAGGGGTGGGCCCAAATCCAATTTGGCTACTGAGCCTGCGCGCCACAACTACTGAAGCCTTCGCACCTAGAGCCTGTGCTCCGCAACAAGAGAAGCCACTGCAATGAGAAGCCCGTGCACCGCAACAAAGAGTAGCCCCTGCTCGCCACAGCTAGAGAAAGGCTGCACACAGCAACGAAGACACAATGGAGCCATAAATTAATAAATTTATTAAAAAATAAAAAAAGAAGATAGAAAAATGAAATTAAGCTAGCTACTTAAATGAATGTGTATTAGATACGATTGTTCCTTAAATATTTGCAACTTACATATACTCACCAAAAATGGAAGAAAAAATGTTTTCTTCTTGGTATTCTAAGAGAATAACTAGTTGCCTAGTACAATGCCTTCTTTCCTTCATCATTTGGTTCCAGTCAGGAATGACCTTTCTAGTGATATGTTTTATTTAGGCTCAAGTGGGCTAGCTTCAAAAACATCCAGCCTGTGAGTTTACAGGTTGAGAATTCTTGGTGACAAGAATTTTGTGTGGTCCATACACACAAAAAAGTGCTATCAAAATAAATGATAAAAAGTTTGGATTCCTCCTATGACAAAATTGACTGTCACTGGAACATTTTTTAAATTAAATTCTTCTAAAAATGTTATTACTGATTGTCTCTCTTTTGTGTGAGTAGCAGACCAATGTAAGTTCCATTCAAGAAGGACTTAGAAGTATAAACTTTTCTATTTGAAAGACTTTATATTTAGCAAAAATGGAAACTGTCACTCCACTCTTCTCTCTGAAAAAATGGCTCAAAGATAGCATCTTTTAAAGCATAAAAAAAGTGCTTAGAGTCCAAACTCTGGTGCCTCGGGATGCTCATTTGGGTGATAAACCACAAAGAAACACAGGCATTTGATATCTGTGGAAGTCAATTAGTTTTAATTAATAGGAATGAAGAGTTAATGACATTTTTAATCAAGTGGTTTGAACACAACAGCAAAAAATTTATTAAATTAAAGTAACTATGCGTTATAATAAAAATCAGTTGTCTAAAGCAAAATTGATTTGGAAGATCTTGTTAAGCCATACCACGTTCATGTTTTAAAGGTAAAAACAACTGTAGTGATCATTTATACTAGAAACATTTATACCATATCTACCATGAGAAAAGCACTGTTCTAGGTTAAAAGCTGTGTAGGAAAGAAGGAATGAATAAAGTAAATATTAGTTAATTAGATCAAAAATAATAGAGTAAAACAGAATTTAATATAAGTAAATATGGTTTCTGAAGAGGGAAGGACTTTTTTTAGCATAAAATCAGTGGAAGAAATAGCAAAGAAACAGAATAATTTTTGATAAGATTTTTAAACTAATATGAAGAGCTATCACTATACTGATTGTGTATTGGAGTGTAAATTAGTATGTCTCTAGAAGCAATTTGAAAGTATGTTGAATTTACTCTTTTAAATTTGTGTTTATACTTTTTGAATTAATATTTTCATTTCAAGTCTTCTATCCTAAAGAAATAATCAGAATTGGGAAATATACTTTTTCAAGTAAATCCAAAAGTGTTTTGCCAACACATTTAGAACATAAATGCATAATTGGCAACTTCCTTATTGAGGTATTTCCTGTCATAGATTTTTTTCCCAAGTTGTTACTTAAAATGTTGCCTTATATTGCTATGAATCTTTTATAAGAGATTCTGGTACAGTGATATTTTATTTACAGCAGCTCTGTATTTAGCATTTTAAGGAAACAAAACAGATTGATGACGAATTAAAAGGTCAATGATTTTTTTTGTAAACAACTTTATTGGACTATAACTGTTTACAATACTGTGTTAGTTTCTGCTTTATAACAAATTGAAACAGATATACGTATACGTATATCCCCATATCCCCTCCCTCTTGCAAATCCCCCCCACCCTCCCTATCCCACCCCTCTAGGTGGTCACAAAGCACCGAGCTGATCTCCCTGTGCTATGCGGCTGCTTCCCACTAGCTATCTATTTTACATTTGGTAGTGTGTATATGTCCATGCCACTCTCTCACTTCGTCCCAGCTTATCCTTCACCCTCCCCATGTCCTCAAGTCCATTCTCGACGTCTGCATCTTTACTCCTGTCCTGCCCCTAGGTTCTTCATAGTCATTTTTTTTGTTTGTTTTTTAGATTCCATATATATGTGTTAGCATATGGTATTTGTTTTTCTCTTTCTGACTTACTTCACTCTGTATGACAGACTCTAGGCTAATCCACCTCACTACAAATAACTCAATTTCGTTGCTTTTTATGGCTGAGTAATATTCCATTGTATATATGTGCCACATCTCCTTTATCCATTTATCCGATGATGGACACTTAGGTTGTTTCCATCTCCGGGCTATTGTAAATAGAGCTGCAATGAACACTTTGGTACATGACTTTTTTTTTTTTTTTTTTTAAGCATCTTTATTGGAGTATAATTGCTTTACAATGGTGTGTTAGTTTCTGCTTTATAACAAAGTGAATCAGTTATACATATACGTATGTTCCCACATCTCTTCCCTCTTGCATCTCCCTCCCTCCCACCCTCCCTATCCCACCCCTCTAGGTGGTCACAAAAGACCGAGCTTATCTCCCTGTGCTATGCGGCTGCTTCCCACTAGCTATCTATTTTATGTTTGGTAATGTATATATGTCCATGACACTCTCTCACTTTCTCAAAGCTTAGCCTTCCCCCTCCCCATATCCTCAAGTCCATTCTCTAGTAGGTCTGTGTCTTTATTCCTGTCTTGTCCCTAGGTTTTTCATGACCTTTTTTTTTTTCTTAGATTCCACATATATGTGTTAGCATACGGTATTTGTTTTTCTCTTTCTGACTTACTTCACTCTCTATGACAGGCTCTAGGTCTATCCACCTCACTACAAATAACTCAATTTTGTTTCTTTTTATGGGTGAGTAATATTCCATTGTATATATGTGCCACATCTTCTTTATCCATTCATCTGTCGATGGACACTTAGGTTGCTCCCATATCCTGGCTATTGTAAATAGAGCAGCAATGAACATTTTGATACATGACTCTTTTTGAATTATGGTTTTCTCAGGATATATACCCAGTAGTGGGATTGCTGGGTCGTATGGTAGTTCTATTTTTAGTTTTTTAAGGAACCCCCATACTGTTCTCCATAGTGGCTGTATCAATTTACATTCCCACCAACAGTGAAGAGGGTTCCCTTTTCTCCACACCCTCTCCAGCAGTTATTGTTTCTAGATTTTTTGATGATGGCCATTCTGACTAGTGCGAGATGATATCTCATTGTAGTTTTGACTTGCATTTCTCTAATGATTAATGATGTTGAGCATTATTTCATGTGTTTGTTGGCAATCTGTATATCTTCTTTGGAGAAATGTCTGTTTAGGTCTTCTACCCATTTTTGTATGGGGTTGTTTGTTTTTTTTGATATTGAGCTGCATGAGCTGCTTGTAAATTTTGGAGATTAATCCCTCGTCAGTTGCTTCATTGGCAAATATTTTCTCCCATTCTGAGGGTTGTCTTTTCATCTTGTTTATGGTTTGCTTTGCTGTGCAAAGGCTTTGAAGTTTCATTAGGTCCCATTTTTTTATTTTTGTATTTATTTCCATTTCTCTAGGAGGTGGGTCAAAAAGGATCTTGCTGTGATTTATATTTTTGTTTTTATTTCCACTTCTCTAGGAGGTGGGTCAAAAAGGATCTTGCTGTGATTTATGTCATAGAGTGTTCTGCCTATGTTTTCCTCTAAGGGTTTGATAGTGTCTGGCCTTACATTTAGGTCTTTAAACCATTTTCAGTTATTTTTGTGTATGGTATTAGGGAGTGTTCTAATTTCATATGTTTATATGTACCTGTCCAGTTTTCCCAGCACCACTTATTGCAGAGACTGTCTTTTCTCCACTATATATTCTTGCCTCCTTTATCAAAGATAAGATGACCATATGTGCATGGGTTTATCTCTGTGATTTCTATCCTGTTCCATTGATCTATATTTCTGTTTTTGTGCCAGTACCATACTGTCTTGAGTACCGTAGCTTTGTAGTATACTATAAAGTCAGGGAGCCTGATTCCTTCAACTCCATTTTTCTTTCTCAAGATTGCTTTGGCTATTCGGGGTCTTTTGTGTTTCCATACAAATTGTGAATTTTTTTGTTCTAGTTCTGTGAAAAATGCCAGTGGTAGTTTGATAGGAATTGCATTGAATCTGTAGATTGCTTTTGGGTAGTAGAGTCATTTTCACAATGTTGATTCTTCCAATCCAAGAACATGGTATATTTCTCCATCTATTTGTATCATCTTTGCTTTCTTTCATCAGTGTCTTATAATTTTCTGCATACAGGTCTTTTGTCTCCTTAGGTAAGTTTCTTCCTAGATATTTTATTCTTTATGTTGCAATGGTAAATGGTAGGGTTTTCTTAATTTCACTTTCAGATTTTTCATCATTAGTGTATAGAAATGCTAGAGGTTTCTGTGCATTAATTTTGTATCCTGCTACTTTAGCAAATTCATTGATTAGCTTTAGTAGTTTTCTGGTAGCATCTTTAGGATTCTCTGTGTATAGTATCATGTCATCTGGAAACAGTGACAGCTTTACTTCTTCTTTTCTGATTTGGATTCCTTTTATTTCTTTTTCTTCTCTGATTCCTGTGGCTAAAACTTCGAAAACTATGTTGAATTATAGTGGTGAGAGTAGGCAACCTTGTCTTGTTCCTGATCTTAGAGGAAATGGTTTCAGTTTTTCACCATTGAGGACGATGTTGGCTGTGGGTTTTTCATATATGGCCTTTATTATGTTGCAGAAAGTTCCCTCTATGCCTACTTTCTGGAGGGTTTTTGTCATAAATAGGTATTGAATTTTGTCAAAAGCTTTTTCTGCATCTATTGAGATGATCACATGGATTTTCTCCTTCAATTTGTTAATATGGTTATCACATTGATTGATTTGCGTTTATTGAAGAATTTTTGCATTCCTGGGATAAACCCCACTTGATCATGGTGCATGATCCTTTTAATGTGTTGTTGGATTCTGTTTGCTAGTATTTTTTTGAGGATTTTTGCATCTATGTTCATCAGTGATATTGGCCTGTAGTTTTCTTTCTTTGTGACATCTTTGGTTTTGATATCAGGGTGATGGTGGCCTCGTAGAATGAGTTTGGGAGTTATCCTTCCTCTGCTATATTTTGGAAGAGTTTGAGAAGGATAGGTGTTAGTTCTTCTCTAAATGTTTAATATAATTCGCCTGTGAAGCCATCTGCTCCTGGGCTTTTGTTTGTTGGAAGATTTTTAATCACAGTTTCAATTTCAGTGCTTGTGATTGGTCTGTTTATATTTTCTATTTCTTCCTGGTTCAGTCTCGGAAGGCTGTGCATTTCTAAGAATTTGTCCATTTCTTCCAGGTTGTCCATTTTATTGGCATAGAGTTGCCTGCAGTAATCTCTCATGATCATTTGTATTTCTGCAGTGTCAGTTGTTACCATTCCTTTTTCATTACTAATTCTATTGATTTGAGTCTTCTCCCTTTTATTCTTAATGAGTCTGGCTAATGGTTTATTAATTTTATCTTCTCAAAGAACCAACTTTTAGTTTTATTTATCTTTGCTATCATTTCCTTCATTTCTTTTTCATTTCTTTCTGATCTGATCTTTATGATTTCTTTCCGTCTGCTAACTTTGGGGTTGTTTTGTTCTTCTTTCTCTAATTGCTTTAGGTGTAAGGTTAGGTTGTTTATTTGAGATGTTTCTTGTTTCTTACGGTAGGACTGTATTGCTATAAACTTCAGTCTTAGAACTGCTTTTGCTGCATCCCATAGGTTTTGGGTCAGTGTGTTTTCATTGTCATTTGTTTCTAGGTATTTTTTGATTTCCTCTTTGATTTCTTCAGTGATCACTTCGTTATTAAGTAGTGTATTGTTTATCCTCCATGTGTTTGTATTTTTTACAGATTTTTTTCCTGTAATTGATATCTAGTATCATAGTGTTGTGGTTGGAAAAGATAGTTGATACGATTTCAGTTTTCTTAAATTTACCGAGGCTTGATTTGTGACCTAAGGTATGATCTATCCTGGAGAATGTTCCATGAGCACTTGAGAAGAAAGTGTATTCTTGTTTTTGGATGGAATGTTCTATAAATATCAATTAAGTCCATCCTGTTTAATGTATCACTTAAAGCTTGTGTTTCCTTATTTATTTTCATTTAGGTTGACCTGTCCATTGATGAAAGTGGACTGTTAATGTCCCCTACTATGATTGTATTACTGTTGATTTCCCTTTTATGGCTGTTAGGATTTGCCTTATGTATTGAGGTGCTCCTATGTTGGGTGCATAAATATTTACAACTGTTATATCTTCTTCTTGGATTGATCCCTTGATCGTTATGTAGTGTTCTTCATTTTCTCTTGCAATAGTCTTTATTATAAAATCTATACTGTCTGATATGAGAATTGCTACTCCAGCTTTCTTTTGATTTCCATTTGCATGGAATATCTTTTTCCATCCCCTCACTTACAGTGTGCATGTCCCTATGTCTGAAGCGTGTCTCTTGTAGACAGCATCTATATGGGTCTTGTTTTTGTATACATAGAGCAAGCCTGTGTCTTTTGGTTGGAGCATTTAATCCATTCATGTTTCAGGTAATTATTGATATGTATGTTCCTATGACAATTTTCTTAATTGTTTTGGGTTTGATTTTGTAGGTCCTTTTCTTCTCTTGTGTTTCCCACTTACAGCAGTTCCTTTAGCATTTGCTATAGAGCTGGTTTTGTGATGCTGAATTCTGTGAGCTTTTGCTTGTCTGTAAAGGTTTTAATTTCTCCATCAAATCTTAATGAGATCCTTGCTGGGTAGAGGAATCTTGGTTGTAGGTTTTTCTCCTTCATCACTTTAAATATGTCCTGCCACTCCCTTCTGGCTTGCAGAGTTTCTGCTGAAAGATCAGCTGTTAACCTTATGGGGATTCCCTTGTGTGTTATTTGTTGTTTCTCCCTTGCTGGTTTTAATATGTTTTCTTTGTATTTAATTTTTGATAGTTTGATTAATATGTGTCTTGACGTGTTTCTCCTTGGCTTTATCCTGTATGGGACTCTCTGTGCTTCCTGGACTTGATTAACTATTTCCTTTCCCATATTAGGGAAGTTTTCAACTATAATCTCTTCAAATATTTTCTCAGTCCCCTTCTTTTTCTCTTCTTCTTCTGGGACCCCAATAATTCGAATGTTGGTGTGTTTAATGTTGTCCCAGATGTCTCTGAGACTGTCCTCAATTCTTTTCATTCTTTTTTCTTTATTCTTCTCTGCAATAGTTATTTCCACTATTTTATCTTCCAGGTCACTTATCCATTCTTCTGCCTCAGTTATTGTGCTATTGATCCCTTCTAGAGAATTTTACTTTCGTTTATTGTGTTGTTCATCATTGTTTGTTTGTCTTTCATTCTTCTAGGTTCTTGTTAAATGTTTCTTGTATTTTCTCTATTCTATTTCCAAGAGTTTGGATCATCTTTACTATCATTTTTCTGAATTCTTTTTCAGGTAAACTGCCTATTTCCTCTTCATTTGTTAGGTCTTGGGGGGTTTTGCCTTGCTCCTTCATCTGCTATGTGTTTTTCTGTCTTCTCATTTTGGTTAATTTACTGTGTTTAGGGCCTCCTTTTCGCAGCCTGCAGGTTCGTAGTTCCCATTGTTTTTGGTGTCTGTCCCCAGTGGCTAAGGTTGGTTCAGTGGGTTGTGTAGGCTTCCTGGTGGAGGGACTGATGCCTGTGTTCTGGCGGATGAGGCTGGATCTTGTCTTTCTGGTGGGCAGGTCCACGTCTGGTGGTGTGTTTTGGGGTGTCTGTGGCCTTATTATGATTTTAGGCAGCCTCTCTACTAATGGATGAGGTTGTGTTCCTGTCTTGCTTCTTGTTTGGCGTAGGGTGTCCAGCACCGTAGCTGCCTGGTCATTGAGTGAAGCTGGGTCTTGGTGTTGAGGTGGAGATCTCTGGGAGATTTTCGCTGTTTGATATTACATGGAGTTGGGAGGTCTCTTGTGGACCAGTGTCCTGAACTTAGCTCTCCCACCTCAGAGGCACAGCCCTGACACTTGACTGCAGCACCAAGAGCCTTTCATCCACACAGCTCAGAATAAAAGGGAGAAAAAATAGAAAGAAAGAAAGAAACAAAGAAGAAAAAATAAAATTATTAAAATTAAAAAATAAATAATTTTAAGAAAAAAATTTAAAAACTATAAAAAAAAAAGGAGGACAGACAGAACCCTAGGACAAATGGTAAAAGCAAAGCTATACAGACAAAATCACACACAGAAGCGTACACATACACACTCACAAAAAGAGAAAAAAAGAAAAATTAAAAAAAAAAAATATATATATATATCTTGCTCCCAAAGCCCACCTCTTCATTTTGGGATGATTCATTGTCTATTCAGGTAGTCCACAGATGCAGGGTACATCAAGTTGACTGTGGAGATTTAATCCTCTGCTCCTGAGGCTGCTGGGAGAAATTTCCCTTTCTTCTTTGTTCGCATAGCTCCCAGGGTTCAGCTTTGGATATGGACCTGCCTCTGTGTGTAGGTCGCCTGAGGGCGTCTGTTCTTCGCTCAGACAGGACGGGGTTAAAGAGCAGCTGATTCGGGGGCTCTGGCTCACTCAGGCAGGGAGGAGGGAGGGGTACGGATGCGGGGTGAGCCTGCAGCAGCAGAGGCCAGTGTGACGTTGCACCAGCCTGAGGCGCACCATGCGTTCTCCCGGGGAAGTTGTCCCTGGATCACGGGACCCTGGCCGTGGCGGGCTGCACAGACTCCCAGGAGGTAAGGTGTGGATAGTGACCTGTGCTTGCACATAGGCTTCTTGGTGGCGGCAGCAGCAGCCTTAGCGTCTCATGCCCGTCTCTGGGGTCCGCACTTTTAGCCGCGGCTCGCGCCCGTCTCTGGAGCTCCTTTAAGCAGCTCTCTTAATCCCCTCTCCTCACGCACCAGGAAACAAAGAGGCAAGAAAAAGTCTCTTGCCTCTTCCACAGATCCAGACTTTTTCCTGGACTCCCTCCCGGCTAGCTGTGGTGCACTAGCCCCCTTCAGGCTGTGTTCACGCAGCCATCCCCAGTCCTCTCCCTGTGCTCTGACCGAAGCCCGAGCCTTAGCTCCCAGCCCCGCCCACCCTGGCGGGGGAGCCGACAAGCCTCTTGGGCTGGTGAGTGCCGGTCGGCACCGACCCTCTGTGCGGGAATCTCTCCGCTTTGTCCTGCGCACCCCTGCGGCTGCGCTCTCCTCTGCAGCTCCGAAGCTTCCCCCCTCCGCCACCCACAGTCTCCGCCCGCGAAGGGGCTTCCTAGTGTGTGGAAACCTTTCCTCCTTCACAGCTCCCTTCCAGAGGTTCAGGTCCCGTCCCTATTCATTTGTCTCTGTTTTTTCTTTTTTCTTTTTCCCTACCCAGGTACGTGGGGAGTTTCTTGCCTTTTGGGAAGTCTGAGGTCTTCTGCCAGCGTTCAGTAGGTGTTCTGTAGGAGTTGTTCCATGTGTAGATGTATTTCTGATGTATTTGTAGGGAGGAAGGTGATATCCGCATCTTACTCTTCTGCCATCTTGAAGCTCCTCCATTGATTCTTATATCTTGTGAAAAATAGCCACATTGTTACATTATTGTTACAAAATGTTTAGGCAGCTACCTAGGATTAACTAGTCAGGAAAGTCTTCTACAGAGTTTATCCGTAGAGAAATATTATTTGTTTACTTAGATGTATTCTTTTTAAAATTCCCCAGTTGGAATAAATATCACAGCGATATTTTACTCATGTTCATGTAATTAATTTCCAAGAACTATCTGAAAACTTAAATGTATTTGGAGGCTACAGTGTAGTTGCTATATTCTGAATAAAATTATATTTTGAGGGAGAATTCTAGAAATTTTTAGAGTCATGCCCATTTCCCTTCTCAAACCCTTCTCCCTATGCCCTGGTTTCAGTAGGTCTTATCTGAACTGTGCTTAACAGATGTTCCATCGGTGTCTGCTAAATAAATGGATGAATGAACGTATGGGTGTTTGTGAATCTTTAAGATTTAGTCTCATCTTCTCAAGCAAAGAGACTTACATCTCAGTCAAATTGCCTTACACCTGCCAAAGAGAGATTAGCCTTACAGACATTCTCATCTGAAAATTGTTTATTTTTTTTCTTTCTCATAGAAAACTTTTCTAAAGAAATTAATTATAGTGAAATTTTGTGACCAAAAGGTAAAAACATTATTATGCATTAAAAGTTTTCACATAGATTCTTTTACATTTTAGTAGGGTAGTAAATACCATTTGTGTTTCTCAATATTTGGTTCTCTTCTGATTCTGGGTACAAGGAAGTTTATACTTCCTTACCCTTTAAGTTAGTCATGGCCATATAACTAGTTCTGACAAATTAAATGTAAGGGGAGATGTATGTCACCAGCAGTAAATACTGGTGCCCAGCTATCTCCTCATTCTTCTTTTCTGTGCAAAAAACAAAAGCTTTTCTTACAGTATGGAATGACTACATGGAAAAGGGCCCCTTGTCAACCTGTGTTGGACATGTACAGTGAGCAAGAAATTTTGTTTTAAGACATTGAAAATTTGTGATTATTCATTGCCACAGTACAACCTAGCTCATGTGCTTCAGAATACTTCTGGTCAGTCTCTGTATACAAGACCTTTCTTCAAGACTATGCGTACATTCCCTAACAGTGGAAAAAAAAACAGGTAGCTTGGTGTTCATGATATGCTTCGTCTGCTTGAGTTAAAAGCGGAACAGTTTATTCATATGTGTTTAAAAGATTCATTACATCAAATCGTACTTCCCATTTCTCTTTCCCTTTAGAAGCCTACTAGTGGTAGACAGTATAGAAATTCAGAAACTAATTGTTCTTTAAATAAGAAAGGAAAGAAAATGAATATAAGCCTTTGTGCTGCAAATTTATTCTGATTTTCCTTTCCAACCATTTGTGCTATCTGTACACATACAAATCAGGATTTGCAAACACCTCAACTGGATTATTGCATGTGTTCATTTATTATGCAACAGATATTAATTGATGCCTACCTTGTGTAAAGCATAGTACTAGATACTGCATACACAAGTAAATAAGACAGGGAACAGTGCATAGCAAATAAGTCTTCAATGAACTGAGTACACAGTAACCAGTGGCCATGAACAGAAGCATAAGGCACCTGGCACTCCACCGATAGAGAAAGTGTAGTGGTCCTCAGCAGAACAGTGATAGAGTTCTGCATCAGGGCAGAGCATCTTCTTGTTTCTGACTTTGACATGTCAGTGACAGTGTGGTGTCAGAGAGGGCATAATCTTCAGATGATAATATTAGGGCTGTGTCTGAGCATAAAAGTTTTAGAGACTCTCCTACCACAGGTGGTATAAAGTCTTATTGGTACACCAACAGTAAGGCTAGGTCTTAGAAATAAAATAAGTCAAATTTTTTTTCTAAAAATGAAAACAAATGTTATAGTAAAGATTTGGAATCAGAAATCTTGTTATATTTTCCCACTTTTATTAAGATGTCAACAACTATTTACTGTATGTTCATTATAAGCCAAGATAGTTACTCTTACTAACTGTAATTAATACCTTAGGCAATTCATTAACTCTCTTGAACTTCAGTTAATTCCTCTGTTTATGACAGGGATTTTTAAAACTCCCCTATCTGAGATTCAAATGAGATAACATATGAAAGACCCTTGTAAACTGAAAGACACTATACTACTCTCAATTATTAAAAGTTCCTTTACTTTACAGTCCTACCTGAGATTGACTTTGTTCGGTAAACCATCTGGTAGATTGTAAGTTAATTTTTATGTGTGTTGAGTGATTATCTCTGGTGTCCACAAAAATCAGTGCTTGCGTTAAATGACACCAGAAGGGCTACCACAAATTAAAATATCAAAATTAGTAGCAGTTACCACAATTGGATTCTCAACTCTAGGTGTTCCAGACTTGAGTTAATCCAAAGTGATAGTTAACGATTGCTAGACAAGAAATCTTTCAAGCGAAAAACAGAATTTAGGTTCAAAGAGAGAAAAAAATATTTTAATAACAACTAAATTCAATGTATGAAATTTCATTGGATCCTATAATGCTAGAAAAAATACAAATGGCATTTATTTGACAATGGAGGAAATTTGACTATGTTAGTTATATTAGATAAGAATATTAATATATTGTTAATTTTCTCTAGTTGTGATAATGGTATTGTGATTACATAAGAAAATGTCAAGCCACAGAATGTGTGATAATCCATAAGACAGCTAATTGACAAAATATTTAAACAGTAAAGTAATAGTAACAGAGAATGAACGAGAAGGAGAAATAATGTGAGGAGTGTAACAATAAGAGCTAACACATATTATGTGTTATTTCTTTTGGTCTTCACATCATCCTAAGAGGGAAGTGAAGCAACTTGCCCTATGTACAGGGTTGGATTAAAATTCAAGATGTCTAGCTTTAAAGTTCATGCTCTTAACTTTCTTCACAAAAGTGGACTTTAAAGGCAGAGAACAACAATGTGAGGAGTATTGACAAGAAGCCAAAAACCATAGAGAAAAAGAAGCAGGAGTGTGGGTAGTACCTGACCTCCTCCATGCTCATGTCACTGCCTCTCACCATAAGGATCCACCTCTAGGTAGCTTGGCATCTCACTGACTGTTCTTAAGAGTCACCTTCGAGATAGCCTCATCCACCAGAGGGCAGACAGAAGAAGCAAGAAGAACTACAATTCTGCAGCCTGTGGAACGAAAACCACATTCACAGAAAGACAGACAAAATGAAAAGGCAGAGGAATTTGTACCAGATGAAGGAACAAGATAAAACCCCAGAAAAACAACTAAATGAAGTGGAGATAGGCAAATTTCCAGAAAAAGAATTCAGAATAATGATAGTAAAGGTGATCCAGGACCTCAGAAAAAGAATGGAGGCAAAGATCGAGAAGATGCAAGAAATGTTTAACAAAGACCTGGAAGAATTAAAGAACAAAAAAACAGAGATGAACAATACAATAACTGAAATGAAAATACACTAGAAGGAATCAATAACAGAATAACTGAGGCAGAAGAACGGATAAGTGACCTGGAAGACAGAATGGTGGCATTCACTACTGCCAAACAGAATAAAGAGAAAAAGAATGAAAAGAAATGAAGACAGCCTAAGAGAACTTTGGGACAACATTAAATGCAACAACATTCGCATTATAGGGGTCCCAGAAGGAGAAGAGAGAGAGAAAGGACCCGAGAAGATATTTGAAGAGATTAGAGTCGAAAACTCCACTAACATGGGAAAGGAAATAGCCACCCAGGTCCAGGAAGCACAGAGAGTCCCAGGCAGGATAAACCCAAGGAGAAACACGCCGAGACACAGAGTAATCAAATTGACAAATATTAAAGACAAAGAAAAATTATTGAAAGCAGCAAGGGAAAAATGACAAATAACACAAGGGAACTCCCATAAGATTAACAGCTGATTTCTCAGCAGAAACTCTACAAGCCAGAAGGGAGAGGCACAATATATTTAAAGTGATGAAAGGGAAGAACCTACCACTAAGTTTACTCTAGCTGGCAAGGATCTCATTCAGATTCCACAGAGAAATCAAATGCTTTACAGACAAGCAGAAGCTCAGAGAATTCAGCACCACAAAACCAGCTCTACAGCAAATGCTAAAGGAACTTCTCTAAGTGAGAAACACAAGAGAAGAAAAGGATCAGCAAAAACAAACCCATAACAATTAAGAAAGTGGTAATAGGAACATACATATTGATAATTACCTTAAACATGAATGGATTAAACGCTCCAACCAAAAGACACAGGCTTGCTGAATGGATACAAAAACAAGACCCATATAGATGCTGTCTACAAGAGACCCACTTCAGACCTAGGGACACATACAGACTGAAAGTGAGGGAATGGAAAAAGGTATTCCATGCAAATGGAAATCAAAAGAAAGCTGGAGTAGCAATACTCATGTCAGATAAAGTAGACTTTAAAATAAAGAATGTTACAAGAGACAAAGAAGGACGCTACATAATGATCAAGGGATCATTATAGCAATACAAGCCGAACTCAAGAAACAAGAAAAATCTCAAATGAACAATCTAACCTTACACTTAAAGGAACTAGAGAAAGAAGAACAAACAAAACCAAAAGTTAGTAGAAGGAAAGAAATCATAAAGATCAGAGGAGAAGTAAATGAAATAGAAACAAAGAAAACAGTAACAAAGATCAATAAAACTAAAAGCTGGTTCTTTGAGAAGATAAACAAAATTGATAAACCTTTAGCCAGCCTCATCAAGAAAAAGAGGGAGAGGACTCAAGTCAATAAAATTAGAAATAAAAAAGAAGTTACAATGGACACCGCAGAAATACAAAGCATACTAAGAGACTACTACATGCAACTATATGCCAATAAAATGGACAACCTGGAAGAAATGGACAAATTCTTAGAAAGGTGTAACCTTCCAAGACTGAACCAGGAAGAAATAGAAAATATGAGCAGACCAATCACAAGTAGTGAAATTGAAACTGTGATTAAAAATCTTCCAACAAACAAAAGCCCAGGACCAGGTGGCTTCACAGGTTCTCAAACTCTTCCAAAAAATTGCAGAGGAAGGAACACTCCCAAACTCATTCTATGAGGCCACCATCACCCTGATACCAAAACCAGACAAAGATACCACAAAAAAAGAAAATTAAAGACCAATATCACTGATGAATATACATGCAAAAATCCTCAACAAAATACTAGCAAACAGAATCCAACAACATATTAAAAGGTTCATACACCATGATCAAGTGGGATTTATGCCAGGAATGCAAGTATTCTTCAATATATGCAAACCAATCAGTGCGATACACCATATTAACACATTGAAGAAGAAAAACCATATGATCATCTCAATAGATGCATGAAAAGCTTTTGACAAAATTCAACACCGATTTATGATAAAAACTCACCAGAAAGTGGGCATAGAGGGAACCTACCTCAACATAATAAAGGCCATATAGGACAAACCCACAGCAAATATCATTCTCAATGGTGAAAAACTGAAAGCATTTCCTCTAAGATCAGCAGCAAGACAAGGATGTCCACTCTCGCCACTCTAATTCAACATAGTTTTGGAAGTTCTAGCCACGGCAGTCAGAGAAGAAAAAGAAATAAAAGGAATACAAATTAGAAAAGAAGAGGTAAAACTGTCACTCTTTACAAATGACATGATACTATACATAGAGAATCCTAAAGATGCCACCAGAAAACTACTAGAGCTAATCAGTGAATCTGGTAAAGTTGCAGGATACAAAATTAATGCACAGAAATCTCTTGCATTCCTATACACTAACAACAAAAGATCAGAAAGAGAAATTAGGACATAAACCTACCTAAGGAGGTAAAAGACCTGTACTCAGAAAACTATAAGACACTGATGAAAGAAATCAAAGATGACACAAACAGACGGAGAGATATACCATGTTCTTGGATTGGAAGAATTAATATTGTGAAGATGACTATACTACCCAAAGCAATCTACAGATTCAATGCAATCCCTGTCAAATTACCAGTGGCATTTTTTACAGAACTAGAACAAAAAATCTTAAAATCTGTATGGAGACACAAAAGACCCCGAATAGCCAGAGCAGTCTTGAGGGAAAAAATGGCTCTAGAGGAATCAGACTCCCTGACTTCAGACTATGCTACAAAGCTACAGTAATCAAGACAATATGGTACTGGCATAAAAACAGAAATATAGATCAATAGAACAGGATATAAAGCCCAGAGATAAACCCACACGCCTATGGTCAACTAATCTATGACAAAGGAGTCAAGGATATACAATGGAGAAAAGACAGTCTCTTCAATAAATGGTGCTCAGAAAACTGGACAGCTACATGTAAAAAAATGAAATTAGAACACTCTCTAACACCATACACAAAAATAAACTCTAAATGGATTAGAGACCTAACTGTAAGACAGGACACTATAAAACTCTTAGAGGAAAACATAGGCAGAACACTCTTTGACATAAATCACAGCAAGAACTTTTTTGATCCACCTCATAGAGTAATGGAAATAAAAAGAAAAATAAACAAATGGGACCTACTGAAACTTAAAAGCTTTTGCAAAGCAAAGGAAACTACAAACAAGACAAAAAGACAACTTTCAGAATGGGAGAAAATATTTGCAAATGAATCAATGGACAGAGAATTAATCTCCAAAATATATAAACAGCTCATGCAGCTCACTATTAAAAAAACAAACGACCAAATCAAAAAATGGACAGAAGACCTAAATAGAAGGTCTTCTTCTTCCAAAGAAGACATACAGATGGGCAAGAAGCATGTGAAAAGCCTCTCAATAACACTAATTATTAGAGAAATGCAAATCAAAACTACAATGAGGTATCACCTCACACCAGTTAGAATGGGCATCACCAGAAAATCTACAAACAACAAATGCTGGAGAGGGTGTGGAGAAAAGGGAACCCTCTTGCACTTTTGGTGAGAATGTAAATTGATACAGCCACTATGGAGAACAGTATGGAGGTTCCTTAAAATACCTCCTTAAAAAAGGAGGTTCCTTAAAAATAGAATTACCATATGACCCAGCAATCCCACTATTGGGCATATACTCAGAGAAAACCATAATTCAAAAAGACATATTCACCCCAATATTCATTGCAACACTGTTTACAATAGCCAAGTCATGGAAGCAACCTAAATTCCCATTGACAGACGAATGATATAGAAGTTGTGGTACATATATACAATGGAATATTACTCAGCCATAAAAAGGAATGAAATGGAGCCACTTGTAGAGACGTGGATGGATCTAGAGAGTGTCATACAGAGTGAAGTAAGTCAAAAAGAGAAAAACAAATATCGTATATTAACACATATTTGTAGAACCTAGAAAAATGGTACAGATGAACCAGTTTGCAGGGCAGAAATAGAGACACAAATGTAGAGAACAAACATTTGGACGCCAAGGGGGGAAAGTGGCAGGGGGAGGTGGGGGTGCTGGTGGGATGAATTGAGAGATTGGGATTGACGTATAAACACTAATATGTATGAAATAGATAATTAATAAGAACCTGCTGTATAAAAAGTAAATAAAATAAAATTCAAAAAAAAAAAAAAGAGTCACCTTCACTCCCTCTCCTCTCCCAGAAGATGGGGGGCAGGCAACTCGTCTCTACTCTCCCCAGTGGGTGAGGCTCCAATTGGCCTGTCCTCACTAAGGATTTTCCACTAAATCAAATTGCTTTGTTTAGTCAGAAGACCTACTCCTGAATTGGAAATTTACAACATACAAATTTCAAACTGGGTTAAATATGTTACCAAACTCAGATTCGGCTGCTCACCACTCAAAAGCCAATTATTTGAGAGGCAGGTGTCAGTAGAAAAGAAAGGTGTTTTAATCAGAAAAGCAGAAATCTGGGGAGAAGGTAGACTCCTGTCCAGAGATCAACTCCAAAGATTCTGCTCAGCCATGACAGTTTTTAAAGAGGGAAAGGGGGGGGAATCTCAATGAATCTTAGAGGCAAGAGGCCATGTTCTGCATCATTCTCCATTGCACACAGGCTGGCTGACTTTCTCTTCAGATGTTATCTTGCCTACGTGATCTGCCTGCAGGATTGCTAAGGGGACTGTTGTGGGTAGAGAGCTAGTCATTCTTTGCTTACTTCTTCATACTTACTTCTTTTTATCTAGGAAAAGAGTCAGCAGGTTACTTAGGTTCTTTCAAAATTAGCGGGGAACAGAAATGGGCAAACAGGAAAGGGGCAAAAAAGCTGCTTTCAGTTCCCCACTGTCAAAGATCATTCTATTTC
The DNA here is from genome assembly GCF_059928025.1 of Delphinapterus leucas. Classification (NCBI taxonomy): domain Eukaryota; kingdom Metazoa; phylum Chordata; class Mammalia; order Artiodactyla; family Monodontidae; genus Delphinapterus; species Delphinapterus leucas. The sequence goes on from NC_143132.1 coordinate 40,591,896, forward strand.
TATGGGTTTAGGGGTGAAGGTTCATCTTCTGTAACTTCTATATGCTGACATAGGGCTCTGTATTCTGAGTGGAATATGTCAACATGGGTCTGTAGCATCTCTCTGCTGACAACTTTACTTCCCAGTTAAATATACAGGCAGAGCAAGGTGAAATTATTTTGATGCCTACAAAGATACAGATCATTATGAGCAGTAATGTTAATCCCATTCTCTTGAGGCCAGTTCTTGGAATTGTGCTAACTGTAGATTCAGTACTGCTCAAGATGGAGCCGCTTATGTCATGTCCTCTGGGCAGTTATAGTATTTGTAAAACAATAACAATACTCAGGAATGTGCATCAGACACTGAGCCTGTGACTCTATTAATTGATAGGTTTTATACTTGGAGGGTGCCCTGCAGGGTTCTGCTTGGTTCCAAATATTCTACCAAAAGTACTCCAGTTAAAATTTAAAATTATGAAATAATCTAGAAATAAACTATTTTCGTGTTTCATTAATTTTGTTTTGTTGAAAGATATCCTAAAATCATAAAACTGTGAGAGTTTCATTAAATATCTCCATGTTAGAAATTGGTTTAATCGCTGCAAATGAAATGATTTGGGCAAAGAAATTAATATATTTGAGAAGTTTAGGCTTAATAACATATTCCCACATCTTTAGAGTTTGTTAGTGTTTGCTGATCTCCCCTGTCTATCACATACTCTAAATAATGTATTAGTACTCTAACAAGTTTTACACAATCGAGAATTTTCAAGATAAAATTAGCATCTCAATTGAACAAATGGATTTGTGTGTTTACACATCCTAGTGTAAAACAGGCTTGTTATTAAGATTATTGGCACCTTGAGCCCCAAACAAAACTATTTTTAGTTGTTTATGTCCCATGATTTCATGTATGAAATCAATTTTAAATTATGTGTTTTGGGGGACTTCCCTGATGGTGCAGTGGTTAAGAATCCACCTGCCAATGCAGGAGACACGGGTTCAAGCCCTGGTCCGGGAAGATCCCACATGCCACCGAGCAACTAAGACCATGTGCCACAACTACTGAGCCTGCACTCTAGAGGCCATGAGCCACAACTGCTGAGCCTGCATGCCACAGCTACTGAAGCCCGAGCGCCTAGAGACTGTGCTCCGCAGCAAGAGAAGCCACCGCAATGAGAAGCCTGTGCACCACAATGAAGAGTAGCCCTGCTTGCCACAACTAGAGGAAGCCCGCGCTCAGCAACAGAGACCCAACGCAGCCAAAAATAAATTATTTATTTATTTATTTAAAAAATTATGTATTTTTGTGCTTCGAAATTCACTCTAGCTATTCTTTGTTTTATATTTTATAACTTACTGTCTTTCAGAAATTTTGCTGCAACATTTAGTCAGAATCATCACAGATTTTGCCTCCAATTCCATGGTCAGTCTCTAACTGGAGTCCTATAAAAAAGAAAAATTTTTTTTTCTTTCTGCTAATTTTTTCTAAGTCATTCACTAATTTATCTTTAAATCTTTATTATAGTCTCTAGTAGAAAATCATAGTATTGATTATGGGACATTTATTTCTCCTTTCCCCTAATCTGTAGTTTTCATACTTTTTGTAATAAAAGTGTCTTTAAGAACCAGAAAAAAAGACTTGTAGAAAATGTGAAGTATAATTGATTGATTTACAAAGTTAAAAACACTTATGGAATCTTAATTTATTCATATTTGGGGAAATACTGGCATACATTATTCATTCATTTAAACTATGCAAATATTGGTATTATATGGTATTTGAATAAGAAACAAAGAAATGCAACTTGAAAATATTGAACATTAGCACCAGTGGGCTTCAAAGGATTATACTTGATCTTCCATAATAAATACTCTGTTCTAATATTCTACTTAGAACTTTGAAATGTTTCAAAGCTATTATTGTAAAAATCAATTATTATTGTATTTTTCTGCAGATACAGAAAGTAAAAATAGAGATAAAGCTAAAACTGCAATGCCCACTTTTTATTTATTTTTCATAGTCCATTGATTTATTTTGTTCTTAATTTAAAGTCTAAGAATTCTGAAAGCTACTGAAGAACTATAATCAAAGAGCCTGTAATCTTGCCACCCAAAGAACATAGCACACTATAGTAGTTGAATGTATTTAGTTGATTGTTATTGATAAGACTAAAATGAATACAAGTTTTCTAACTTTTCTAAAATCAAATATTAATTTACATTAAAAAAGTTTAATGTTTCTGATAAATATGGATAAAAGAATAGAGATAATTCACATATATACTGATAAATCTAGGGAAGGAGTGAAAAAGAAAGAAACAATATTGTTCTGTCCCTAAATAAGTTGATTTGTTAATTTTATAATTTAATGGTTGTGTTGAAAATGGTCATGGATATTTTGAGTCTAGGAACACATTTGGCCTTTCTTTTCAAGTATTACTTTCAATAGTACCTTTAAACGCCTTTTAAAATGAAATCTGTATTTTATTTTTATTCTTATTTTTTGAATGTGCATAACAGCTTTATTTACAACAGCCAAAACTAGAATAACCCAAATGTTCTTCAACATTTGGGGTAAATTAAATAGTGGTGCAGTATGCAATGGAAACTACACAGCAATTTTCAGAAAAGGAATTACTGACACACTAATGAATGGATGGATCTCACAGACATTATGCTAGGTGAAAGAAACCAGACGTAAATTCTAACTGACTCCATTTTTGTGAAGTTCAAGAACGAACAAAACCAAATGATGGTGACAGAAGTCAAAAAACACAAGTTACTCCTGGGGGAATTATGGACTAAGAAGGAAACTTCTGTGGTGCTGGAGTCTTCTACATCTTGCCTGGGTAGTGGTTACACAGATATAAGCACATAATAAACATTCAATGAGCTGCACAGCTAAGACTGAGATGAAATCTGTATTTTAAAATCAGCAATTTATAGTATTATTTAATACAATTATTTTGGCTACCAAAAAAATATTAATGCCATCACAATATTTTCTTCTTGATTTTCATTCAGGGTAATTTGAAATTTTCATTACTGGAAGGACTGTGCCCAAAATAGATGTCTTTTGCTTTCAGATTGTCTTTAAGTTAGATAAAGTACAGGAAAAAGTGGTTTCGGTAGGTAAGCTAACATGATTATACATGGAACACTGGAATAGTTCTCTCTTAATTAACAAATAAAAAATAAATTCATCCTCTCAGAGTATTACTTTATAATTGTAAGTCTAAGAGGAAATTATTGATACTTTTTGCTCAGTGAACTTTAGAAGAACTATTTTCACATATGATATTACATAAAGTCATAAGATTTAGGAAGATAGAAATATTTTTGTTAGTCATAACCACACATCTCAAAGGTACAGAAAGTATTAGAGAAGTTTTATAGTACGGCATTTAAAAGCTTGAATTTGGGAGTCCAAAAGGCCAACAATAGCCACTTCCTAGTGCAGGCCATTGGGGAAATTATTTAAACTTTCTAAGCCTTATTTACCTCATTTGTAAAATATGATAATAACACCTACCACCAAGGATTTTGGTGAGGATTGATGAAGATAATGTATGTGAATACTAAAATGCCTGGGACAAAGTAACTGTTCAAAAGTATTAGCCATCTTTATACTTATTAACATAATTATTATTATGTTTATTATTAACAAGGCTAGTTACCATTGGACTTAACACTCTGATGTCTCTCCTTTAATACAGCCAGCTAGAATGATGTTGATGACTTTAAATTTGGCTTAATACTGAAAAACCAAAATTTGAGACTGTCAGGATGTTTTAAAATTTATTAAACTACTCATACATACGGTTTTGTGTTAGACTGAAAAAAGATTCCTATCTAGTATACTAATATTCACTGAAAATAATTACATTCAGAAAAGTATTCTAAAAAATGTTATCCAAACATCCTAGAGGGAATAAAAAGTAAAAATAGTTGACCTCAATTTTAAAGGTTCTGAATTTTAGGTTGACTACTTTCACTGCTTCATTCATTTTGGATGGCCGCCCCCAATTTTCGGAGCAGCCTAGTTAATTATCATAATACCTTCTGTGAGCTAAATGTATTTGAAAGACCAAAAGACAGCTACTTTTGCTTAAAAAGGCAGAGGTCACTAGGATAAAAAGGCTCCAAGACAATATACTGTGTCTAAAAATTCATATCTTTGTCCTGTTAAATTACTTCTTCATTAAATCTATGTATGAATAATTGAAAGTCTCAAGTAAGATGAGGACTTAAGAAAAGTCACATTTCAGTTCTCCTGCCAGGTGTTATCCTTTTTTATATACTGTTCTTTTAACATCACTATTTCAGGTCTATTCTGTGAAGACTTTGGTTTTTAATATTGTTTGATTTTGATAACAGTACTGATAGCTGTGTTAAAAGGACCTTGTTTTAGAAGTACTTAATTAACCATAATAACTCTCTCAATGTTGTTAAACACTAATACCTTACTCTAAATGTATTTACTACGGTCTATAAAAGAGGAAGTCTATTTTCAGATTAGTTACATCAACTATTCTGTTTTAAACCAAATTTTGTATCTCCAAATTCAATCAGCATTTACCTTAGTACTGCTTAGGTTTTGGAATTGACAGTTTGCAAAGACAATTCTCAAACCAGACTCCCTATTTAGTAAAATGTTTGTCTAAATTTATTCTTCAGAGCCAAAAGAGTTTCTGTACACACAGGCACACACAGACACACACACAACAGTAGAAGTTAATTGTATTGCTAATAGATCAAAGATCCTTTATGGAGTAGTTTCTAACATTGCCCTATGAATACCTCCATTCTAAATACTCAGGAAATGATTAATTACTTAAAAGCATCTACTGCTGACAGATCAGTCAGTTACTAAGAATAGCAGCCGCTTGAATATATGCATCTACATCTCAAGAAAAGGTCATTTTAGGATATGAATCCCTGCCTCTTTTGTCCCAGTCCTTGGGGAAGGACAACTCCTTCAGAAAGATAAGCTACTGTAAGGACTTCCAAATTCCTTCAAGCCTGAAGTATGTGTTGAGGGAAATAAGTGACATTGGGAAAAGTGAACAGTTTAATAGCAGGTTATAAAGTTTGAATGAAAGCCACTATCATCTTTCTTCTTCCTCATGGAGCCAAGAGTTGCCACTTGCAGATCTTACTCTCTCATCTGACTCCAAAATCCTCTCCTTCTTGAAGTATACACCATCTTCTTTATATCACCCTTACTGTAACCTCACTATTACCATCTACTACCCTAAAGGTCCAAGGTCAGAGATTTTTTAGAATTGGTTTATGTAAGTCTTCTTTTTCTCCCATTCCCTTTCAGGACACTAGGAAATTCAAAACATAAGACACTGTGGTCTCACAGTTCCCAGTCTGAACAATTTTCATGTAGATTTTATTTTATCCTCCCACAAGTACTGCAACCTCTTGGACTTCTGTTATGCCAAACTAACCAATTGGACACCCGTCTAATTCCAAAATCTGGTTTTCTAAAACCATCTTTCCTTTCCTACTTTTAATTCTTCATCCATACATAACCAACTCTTAATTTCTTCTAGTCTTTCAGTTGATCAGTATGCCCCTGGTTTCACTTTCTCCTGGGCTCACCTTGGACCTCAGGGTCAATGTCAGTTATGTTCTGACAAGTCCTGTGAATTTGCTGTTGCAAATTCCTCTGACAAGTGGCCAGCCTCTAAAACCTGGAAAACCCTATCAATTGTTTTTTCTCCTATTTCAGTACCACTGAGTGCAAGTGGAGTCAGTTATATAATGATCACTGTGATTTCAGACTATAAGCTTTTACATAACATTTTATCAAAGACATCCAGTGTATTGCTTGGACTACTGTAGTGTTTACACCAACACCACCAACACCACCAATAATAATAGTACATTAAAGTTTACTATGTGCTAGGTACTCTAGAGCAGTGGTCCCCAACCTTTCTGGCACCAGGGATCGGTTCATGGAAGACAATTTTTCCATGGACCGGCCTGGAGGGAGATGGTTCAGGCGGTAATGTCATCGATGGCGGGGATGGCTCAGGTGGTAATGTCATCGATGGCAGAGGTGGTTCAGGCGGTAATGTCATCGATGGCGGGGATGGCTCAGGTGGTAATGTCATCGATGGCGGAGATGGTTCAGGCGGTAATGTCATCGATGGCGGGGATGGCTCAGGTGGTAATGTGAGCAATGGGGAGTGATGCGGAGCAGCTGATGAAACTTCGCTGGCTAGCCCACAGCTCACCTCCTGCTGTGTGGCCCCAGGGGCGGGGGGGAGGATCCTAACAGTCCGAGGACCGTACCAGTCCACGGGCCAGGGGTTGGGGACCCCTGCTTTAGAGTTTAGATGTATCGTTTTAGTTAATCCTCTCAACAATCCTAGGAGACAGATATTATCAGTATCCACATGGTAAAAATGATCAAAGTAGGCATAGGAAGTCAAAACCATTCAATAAATACTTGCTAAAGAAACTAAATAATGTATATTGGTACATTACCCCAGACCTTTTTGTTTTTTTGAAAAGACTTTGTTTTTTGGAGCCATTTTAGATTCACAGCAGAATTGAGTGGAAGTACAAAGATTTCCCTAATGCCCCTCTGGCCTCCCATATTCATAGCCTCCTCCATTATCAATGTTCCCCACCAGAATGGTTCATTTGTTACAATTGATGGAACCTATATTGGCACACGATTATATCCTAGAGTTCATAGTTTACATTAGGGTCCACTCTTGGTGTTGTACATTCTATGGGTTTGGACAAATTTGTAATGACATGTATCCATCATTATAGTATCAGAGAGAATAGTGTCACTGCCTTAAAATTTTTCTGTGCTCCACCTATTCATCCCTCCCTCCCCACTCACCTCTGGCAACCATTGATCTTTTTACTGTATCCATAGTTTTGCCTTTTCCAGAATGTCATGTAGTTGGAGTTATACAGTATGCAGCCTTTTCAGATTAGCATCTTTCTTTTACTAATATGCACTTAAGCTTCCTCCATGTCTTTTCATGGCTTGATAGCTCATTTCTTTTTAGTGCTGAATGATATTCCATTGTCTGGATGTACCACAGTTTATTTATCCATCATCTACTAGAGTGATGTCACCAAGATGGTTACATAGGTTGTTCCCAACTTTGCTCCATTCACCTACTGAAGAACATCTTGGTTGAGAACTTCTTTTTTCAAAGTAGCATTAATTTATATCCTGTCCAGTCAGAGTTCCAAAATCAGTGATTTATTTACAGGAGACAAAGTCACATTCTAAGCTGACTCTAATAGATAAGATTTGAGTAAGACATGTTATTTATATTTTACTAAGCTGTGAGAATCAATTTTTATTACTTTATTTCACTTTTTAACAAACAGTAATGTGTACCTCTAATATTTATCATTTGTTATACTTGGTCTTTCAGTTTCTAAAAGTATTTGAATCCATCCTCCAAGGGCAGCCAAGGCTACCAGCATTTCAGAATCTGCTAATTCAGTGGAGATATTGATATGGAAACAGGCAGACTTTGGGAAACCACTCTGAGCCTCAGTTTCCTCATTTGTAAAATTGGGCATCTTCCCCATAAGACCATTGTCAGGAAAAAGACATGGTTCTGTCTTCAACCCCTCATCTTACTCCCATCTACATCTTTGTATGTTATCAGTCTTTCCAGGTTCTCTAAGATAAACTGGCTCTACTCTATGCTGTATGCTGCTTGGTGCATATTCTGGGCTGTGGTTGTCACTACTTTACAGTCTCAATTATGTTGAGACTGTAATTATGTTGAGACAAAGTTTGTTGTCTTCTTTTGTTTTTGCCTTATCAACTTTATTGAGGGATAATTTGCATAAGATAAATCATACCAATGTAAAATTCTGTGAGCTATAATGGTTGTATATACCCTGAAACCATAATTAAAATACACTAACTTCAAAAAATTGCCCTTTGCAGTCTGTCCCTCCTTCTGTCCCTGGACCTACATAACTGATCCGCTTTTTGGCACCTTTATTAGTTTGCATTTTATATAAACATCATACTACAACATGTGCCCTTTTTATTTGGCTCTTTAACTCAACATGATTTTAAGAGTTATCAGTAGTTTGTTGCTTATTACTAATGAGTAACATTCAGTTGTATGGATGGCATATCTTGTTTACCATTCACCTATTGATAAACATTTGGATTATGAGTAAAGTGGATTGAACATTCATGTACAAGGCTTTTTGTGGACATACATTTTCATTTCTCATGTGTAAAGACCCAGCAATGGAATTACTGAATCATATGACGTGTTTATGTTTAACTCATAGAAATATGCAAATAATTTTCCAGAGTAGTTGTATCATTTTACACCCCTATTCTCCCATGAGTATTCCACTTCCTCCATATTCTAACCAACAACTGGTATTTTCCAATGATCTTTTTATCATTATCATTTAAATAACATTTCCATGATGACTATGATGTTGACCATATACCATGGGATTTGGGCTATTCAAATATCTTTCGTGAAGTGGCTGTTTAAACCGTGTGTCCACTTCTAAAATGAGTCCTTTGTCTTCATATTATCAACTTGCAAAAGATCTTTATATACTCTGGATACAAATATTTTGTCATTTATATGTCGAATGGTTATTGTCTCCTATTCTATGGCTGGACTTTTTATTTCTTGAGTGTTTTTCAGAAATCAAAAGGTTAAAACAGTAACACAGCCCAATTTAATGATTTTTTTCCACTATGGCTTGTACTAATTTATTCTAAGAAAGCTTTGCTTAATCTAAAATGACTAAAAGGGCTTCCCTGGTGGCGCAATGGTTGAGAGTCCGCCTGCTGATGCAGGGGACATGGGTTCATGCCCCGGTCCGGGAAGATCCCACATGCCGCGGAGTGGCTGGGCCCGTAAGCCATGGCCGCTGAGCCTGCGCGTCTGGAGCCTGTGCTCCACAATGGGAGAGGCCACAACAGTGAGAGGCCCACGTACTGCAAAAAATAAAGAAAGAAATAAAATGAAAATAAATAAAATAAAATGACTAAGATTTTCTTCTACATTTTATAGAAGAAGTTTCAAAGTTTGTGCTCCTCCTTTTATGTCTATGATCCACTTCAGATTATTTTTGTATATCTGTTAAGGATCAGTATTCAACTTTCCATATGAATAACAGGCATTCCAGCATGATTATTGAAAAGACTTTTCTTTCCCTCAATGGATTACCTTGGCACCTTCTTCAAAAATCAATTAACCTACCTTGGCACCTTCTTCAAAAATCAATTAACCATACATATATGTGGTGTTACCAAATGCGGGTTCGTTCCTATGCCCAATGCACAGTGAGGCCAAACAAACTGAAATGTCAGAGTTTGGAGCAGAGAAAGGTTTATTGCAGGGCCATTCAAGGAAACAGGCGGCTCATGCCCCAAAAGCCCCAGACTCCTCCAAGGGTTTCAGCAAAGCACTTTTAAAGGCAAGGTGAAGAGTTTGAGAAGGATAGGTGTTAGCTCTTCTATAATGTTTGATAGGATTCACCTGTGAAGCCATCTGGTCCTGGACTTTTGTTTGTTGGAAGATTTTTAATCACAGTTTCAATTTCATTACTTGTTATTGGTCTGTTCATATTTTCTATTTCTTCCTGGTTCAGTCTTGGAAAGTTGTACTTTTCTAAGAATTTGTCCATTTCTTCCAGGTTGTCCATTTTATTGGCATATAGTTTCCTGTACTAATCTCTCATGATCCTTTGTATTTCTGTGGTGTCAGTTGTAACTTCTCCTTTTTCATTTCTAATTTTATTGATTTGAGTCCTCCCCTTTTTTCTTGATGAGTCTGGCTAAAGGTTTATCAATTTTATTTATCTTCTCGAAGAACCAGCTTTTAGTTTTATTAATCTTTTATTAATCTATTAATCTTTTAATGTTTGTTTCTATTTCATTTATTTCTGCTCTGATCTAAACTTAAAAGCTTTTGCACAGCAAAGGAAACCATAAATAAGATGAAAAGACAACCCTTAGAACAGGAGAAAACATTTGCAAATGAAGCATCTGAGAAAGGATTAGTCTCCAAAATATACAAACAGCTCATGCAGCTCAATATCAAAAAAACAAACAAACCAATCAAAAAATGGGCAGGAAACCTAAATAGACATTCAGATGTGGAGAAAAGGGAACTCTCATGCATTGTTGGTGGGAATGTAAATTGATACAGACACTGGGGAGAATAGTATGGAGGTTCCTTAAAAAACTAAAAATAGAACTACCAGATGACCCAGCAATCCCACTTCTGGGCATATACCCTGAGAAAACCATAATTCAAAAATAGTCATGTACCACAATATTCATTGCAGCACTGTTTACAAGAGCCAGGACATGGAAGCAACCTAAGTGTCCATCAACAGATGAATGGATAAAGAAGATGTGACACATATATACAATGGAATATTACTCAGCCATAAAAAGAAACACAATTGAGTTATTTGTAGTGAGGTAGATGGATCTAGAGTCTGTCTACAGAGTGAAGTAAGTCAGAAAGAGAAAAACAAATACCATATGCTAACACATATATATGGAATCTAAAAAAAAAAATGGTTCTGATGAACCTAGGGGCAGGACAGAAATAAAGACACAGATGTAGAGAATGGACTTGAGGACATGGGGAGGGGGAAGGGTAAGCTGGGGTGAAATGAGAGAATAACATTGACATATATACACTACTAAATGTAAAATAGATAGCTAGTGGGAAGCAGCTGCATAGCACAGGGAGATCATCTCGGTGCTTTGTGACCACCTAGAGGGGTTGGATAGGGAGGGTGGGAAGGAAATGCAAGAGGGAGGGGATATGGGGACATAGGTATACATATAGCTGATTCACCTTGTTATACAGCAGAAACTAACACAACATTGTAAAGCAATTATACTCCAGTAAAGACGTTAACAAAATTTTATCTACTGTTATATTAAATTACAAATGATTTTATTAGCTTGTAGCATTCAACTTGGCAAAATTCACTTATTCTAATAGTTGACTTTTAGATTCCTATAGATTTTCTAAGTAGACAGATTTGTCATCTACAAGTAGAGAAAGCTTTACCCTTCCTTTCCTGCCCTTATGCATTTTTTTCTTGCTTTTTTTGTTATGTCTATGACATACAATGTTAGATAGGAGCAGCGACAGCAAGCTTCTTTGCCTGTTCCCAGTTTAAGGAGAATAATATTCAGACTTGCACAATTAAGTATGATGTTATCTGTAGATTTCTTATAGATACCTTTTATCAGATGGAGAAATTTCCCTTCTATTCTTATAGTTTTTCCCACGACTGGGTGTTGAATTCTACCAGAGATTTTTTCTACTTCTATTGAAATGATAACATGTTTTTTTCTCTTATTCTGTTAATATGTTGAATCACATTTTTAAATGCTAGTGTAACTGTGCATTCCTGAGACAACTCACACTTGGTCGTGATGTGTTATCCTTTTTAAATATTTCAGAATTCAGTTGCTAGTATTGTGTTAAGGATTTTAACATCTAGGCTAATGGGGATTTGGGGGTGTTTTTGTTTTGTTTTTGTTTTTAATGTCCTTCTCTGGCTTTGGTATCAGGATAATATTGACTTCAAGAAATTTGTTGGAAATGTTCCCACCTCTTCTATTTACTGAGAGCAGTTTTATTAAATTTATATTATTTCTTCTTTAAATATTTGGTATAATTCACCAGTGAAACCATGTGGAGTTAGTTTTCCTTGTGGGAAGGTATTTAGTGACTAATTCAATTTCTTTCACTGATATAGAGCTCTTCATGTTATCTACTTTTTTCTTGAGGGAGCTTTACTAATTCGTGTTTTTCAAAGAATTTGTCCATTTTATCTAAATTGTTTAATTTGTTGACATTATTTTCCTAATATTCTCTTATTATCCTTTTAAAATCTGTATCATCTGCATGGAAAACCCCTCTTTCATTTTTTATATTGCTGATTTTGTTTTAATCTTTTATTTTTCTTATCAATCTAGAATTTCATCACATTTGATGATCTTTTAAAAGTACCATCTTTGACTTTGTTTTCTTTATTTTTGTCTATTTTTATGTTATTGATTTCTGCTATTACCTTTATTACTTCCTTCCTTCTACTTCCTTGGATTTAGTTTGCTATTTTTCTAGCTTCTTGAGATAGAACCTTAAGTCACTGATATCTAATATAAGCAATAAGTTCTAAATTTTCCTCTAAGAACTGTTTAGTTGTCTCCAGAAATTTTTAGATATAGCATTTTTATTATCATTCAGTTAAGAATATTTTAAATTTCCCTTGCAATTCCTTATTTGACCATGGATTTTTTAGAAGTGTGTTGTTCAATTTCCAAATACTTAGGGTTTTACTGAGCTCCTTACATACATTTTACAGTTGTTGGGTGTTCTGTAAATATAAATTAGACCAAGGTAAAAAAAAATGTATTGTTTAGATCCTCTGTGTTCTTACTCTTTTCTATTTTTAAAATATTTTTGTTCTAATTGTTCTATCATTTGCTGAGATAGGTGTTGTTTTTTTTTTAACTTCTAGTATGTTTTTTATTTCTCTCTTTAATTCCTTAAATCTGTGTGCTCTTGAGCATACAGAATTCCCAACTCAGGTTAACTCATTTAAAAACATGTAAAACCCTTCAATAGTGCATGGTCCATAGAGAGCACTCCACAAACATTAGCTACTTCTAAATTAAGACTCTTCATTTACTCAATAAGCTAACACCATCTCTATTCCAGCCCTACACAAATATTAAAATCATTCCTTAGAAGATAGCTAAAAATTTGCTAACATTCAAATACAGAATCCATGCCTTATTCTAGTACATTTCTGTGCATTTGACACTCCTAATCACCATTTCTTTCTTAAAACCTCTTCCCTTGGCTTCTGTAATGGTGTATTCTGTTATTGTGCCATCTTTCTCTCCAATCCAGTTGCGTCCTGCTTCACAGTTAGAGGTGTTTCCAAGGGATCCAGTGTTAAAACCTCTTCTTATTTTATGTATCCTTGGTTATTTTACTCACTACCACATTCTTAACCACTGCCTCCATACATATGGTACCCGCATCTTCTCCAGCTCTGAACTTTCTCCTGAATTCCAGATCCATATTGTTAAGTGCCTGATGAATACTACCTCAAGGTAAAATTCCAGCACCCCAAATAACATATGTCTAAGTACAAACTCATCACCTTGACACCCACCCTGAAACTATTAATTTACCTGAATTATATATGTAAGGTTTTTGACATAACGAACCCTTCAATCACTCAGTTTTGAAGAAGGCAATAACATATAATGGTTAAGACTACAGCCTCTATAGCCAGACTGTTTTGAGTTCAAAGCCTGCTGAGATTCAATACACCCACCTGTATAGTTGGGATAGTAGTAGTGCCTAAATCCTAGTATTATAAATAGGGTTAAACGAGATCTTGACTATAATGCAATTAGCGCACCATAAATTTTTGCCAGCCTTATTACATCTAGATTCTCCCTTGCTTCATACACCCGTCCAGTGCCATAACCTGGCAATTTGAGCTCTTTGTATTTTCAATAAATATCCATTGTTATTGTCACTATTTTAGCATTTGCTTTTAAAAGTTATACTATACTGTTTCTAGAACAAATCTAATAAAGTTTCTTTTTTTCAATTTTGATAATTAGAAAAAGCAAATTAACATCCAAAATTAAAGAATAATTTGAAAAATGTTGTAGTTACATTGAGAAAGTGGTAGTTTGCTTAAGTTCTATTTATGAAACTTCTGGCAGGGTTAGTAAGAGAGAAACAAATATGAGATATAAAAAGTACATTGATAAAAGGACTTAAGACATTACTATGGATATATTTCATGCTGTTTTGATAATGTACTTTTCTTAGTGCGGTAATTAAATCTACACTGAGATGTGACGTGAGACCACCATGGTATGGGGAGGATTATGAGCTTTAAAGATTAAATAGGAATGACTCAGTAACCTAACTAATGAAATAAGTAAATATTTTACACCACAGTACCCCAAATGAATACAAATATCATTTAAATAGGAAAAGATACCAAGTTTCAACTTGCTGTTATTCCATCTGAAAAAGGTCTGACTCAGCAGCTATTTTTTTTAATGAGTTTATTAAATTAAAAGTAACATTAACACATTTCCTTTGCTTCCTTATGGAAATACTTATATGTTCATCTTGATCCTAAAAACAGTTGTTCTCAGCCTGACTGCACATTAGAATCACCTAGGTAGTGTTTTAAAATCCTAATGCCCGTGCCACACACTAGATCAATTAAATCAGGACTTCTGGGGCTGAGACACAGAAATTTTGTTTTAAAGTTTTTTTTAAACTTTTTTTAAAGTCCCCAGGCGATTCCAAAATGGCAGCCAGCAAACTGAGAACAGCTGCCTTTTCACTACCTGAGAGCCTTTGAGTAGTGTGAGCAGTTACTGATCTGCAATTTGTAAAACACTCTAGATGAATCACAGGAAGAAGTGGTCATTGTAAGTTACCAGAAAATAGTAGCTGTTCAGGTAATTAAAAAAGAAAAGAATCATCGCTGTTTTACAGTGGTAGTTCTCAAAACTGAAGGAGTAGTCTGGGTAGTTCTAGAGTAGTAGGAGAAGCCAAAAAGAAACTGACTTTAGGTAGATTCCTATGAGTAGGGGAAAAATATGGGTTTGAAGCCCAAAAAAACCTGTATCAAATCCCAAGTGTGCCAACTTAAATATATGTGACAATAAACAAATCAGTAGACTTCTCTGAGGCTGAGTTTCTTCATCTATAAAAGGACATATCACTTTTGTTGTGAGGGCATTATGAAAATAATATAAACAATACAAACAATACCTAATATAAACAAGCTATATTAGGCATCTTGTGTAGTCTCTAGGACTATGTAGGTGCTCAACAAAAGTTCTTTCCAATTTTCCTTATCTCTGTGGCTTCCCTATTCCTAGTTCCTGTTATTTGTTAATATGAGTTTATTCGATTTACATTAATCCAACAATGCTCAGAGTAAGGCATCTGAAATCTGCCCTGTTGATGCAGCCTGACTGATACTGTGGTAGACTGGTTTCTGATGACTGTCACACTACTCTAGTCCTCAAACCACCTGATATCTTGAAATCAGATGAAACATGAGCTGGAACCTTCTTCAGAATTCCGAAACTGTTTCTCCCAGAACTCTAGTGTCTCACAAAAATGTACTTGGTGTGCCACATGCACAAAAAGGTCTACAGTCCAAAAAAATTAAGGAAAAGCAGTATTCTGTTGTTACTGACCAGGGTTCTTGGACTCTTTAATCAACAGAAATTGATAAGAGGCCAGATGAGAAATTCAGGCAAGGCTTTATTGGGACTCATGCTAGAGCACAAGGGAGAGAAAACAAGTAACAGGTTCCTTTGCTTGCCCCCTGAGCGGGGCGAGCTTGTCTCTTAAATGGGGTGAGGGTAGGGGTGGGTTCTTGGGTGGGGCTGGAAGTGGAAGGGTGGCTTAGGTGGTCTGCCCACCCCCTTGATGGTGCTGTGTGCTGCGTGTATGCACAAGTACCCTGCTTTTGCTCCAGACACCTCAGAAGTGGCAGTTGGGTTTTTGGTCTTTTTGTATCTTGTGCCTAATTTGCCCCAACTGTGCATGTACAGTTATTTTTAGTCCCTTCTAGTTTATTTGTATTCTGTTGCTCAAGGAGATGTTTGTCCAGGTGCAAGTACTGCAGCAAAGGGTCCCAGATCCCAGCCTGTCTCACTGCAGTCTCCTCTTACAGATGCCTAGTGAAAAGTAGCATACTTAAGCTTCAGAGAAGTTCTACAGTAGAGATATGCCTTTAACCCAGAATATCCCAATTTTATTTGACCACCCTGCCCCGTTAGGGCCACCCATTAACAGCTTTAGTGAGGAAGTCTGAGGAACATAGCTGAGAAATACTGTTGAATGATTTTGTTCATGACTAGCCAAAAGCCAGAAAACTAATTTCAACAACTCTCCCCTCCTTGTCATTGGAAGAGAACCCATCCCAGCCAACTCTGATCAAGAGAGGAAGCCTAAAAGCTGTGTGTGTGTTTGGGAGTGGAAGGTGGGTGTGAGAGGGGGAGGTTTAAAGTAAATTCTGAAATGAAAAGTTAAACTAGAGGTTTAGAGTTGAAAGTGTCATCAGGATTATGGCTACTTCTTGTAAATAATTTTAATGTATTACCTGTAAACACAGTATTTAGTATCTTACCCAACAAGACAATTTCTCTGTATGGCAAAAATTATAGAACTGAATTCACTGTTTTCTCATTTTGTAATCTAAAAAATGGGAAATGAAGATAGTATAAAAGAGAAGAAATAGGATCTAAAAGAAACGGAATGTTTACACAAAACTTATGAAATATGATGAAATGTGTTAAGGTTGCCAGATAAAATACAAGACACAAAGTTAAATTTGAATTTCAGGTAAACAATGAATATTTTTGTCAGTATAAGCATTCTAGACATGCTAAAAATGTATTCATTGTTTATTTAATATTCAAATTTAACTGGTTATTATCCACTTTCTTATTTGTTAAATCTGGCAGCCTAAATGTGTTAAATATCTGAATTGCATCAAAAATGACACACATAGGGCTTCCCTGGTGGCGCAGTGGTTGAGAGTCCTCCTGCCGATGCAGGGGACACGGGTTCGTGCCCCGGTCCGGGAAGATCCCACATGCCGCGGAGCGGCTGGGCCTGTGAGCCATGACCACTGAGCCTGCGCGTCCGGAGCCTGTGCTCCGCAACGGGAGAGGCCGTAGCAGTGAGAGGCCCGTGTACCACAAACCACGGACTCCCAACCACTGCGCCACAGGGGAAGCCCGAACATTTTTTTTTAAATATGTTTCCTGCTCATACACAATGTTGATATCATTACCATGATTTTTATTTTTTAAGATGTTGGGGGTAGGAGTTTATTAATTAATTAATTTATTTTTGCTGTGTTGGGTCTTCGTTTCTGTGCGAGGGTTTTCTCTAGTTGTGGCAAGCGGGGACCACTCTTCATCGCGTTGCGCGAGCCTGTTACTATCGCGGCCTCTCTTGTTGCGGAGCACAGGCTCCAGAGGCTCAGGCTCAGTAGTTGTGGCTCACGGGCCTGGTTGCTCCGCGGCATGTGGGATCCTCCCAGACCAGGGCTTGAACCCGTGTCCCCTGCATTAGCAGGCAGATTCTCAACCACTGCGCCACCAGGGAAGCCCCAGTAAGAACATTTTAATTTGCTTCAAACATTTGAAACATGTGTATGGAACTAACATGCAGTGGCTCCTCAATAAATGTTGCATTTGGACAATAATCAGAAAGTTATATATACTATTTATGAAAAAGTATCACATTATGGAAAAAAGTTTCTGCTATAACTGTCTCTAGGAAAGCTTCTTATAATAGAATATTATGTACAAAGGAGGCGCTGAGTTGTCCTGATCTGCCAAATTACCTAAACGTGACGAACTTAAGAAACCCAGAGTTACCCTCACTAGATCTTATCTGTCGTTAAAGTGAAGCCCACAGAGAAGAAAACAATGAGCCATTGGCTGTGTGTTGTACTCTACCGTGACACTACTACACTCTCACTTTTCTCCTGCAAGGTGCTACCCCTGTAACCTCCTCTCTTGACATGTCTGTCAACCTCAAAATGTTACCTACAACATTGGTTCCTGTATAGGAAATCCATGATTTTGTAGTTCAGTTTTGTAAGAACTTCTGGTTTATGACACCTCAAACTCCATGGTGTTGAAAGGATTCGGGAGAAAGCATCTATGCTTGCACCTCAGGGCCAGAGATATGAATTTTCTATAAATTTATGGTCTATCTTATCCAAACCTACCTAGCAATATGTGCGCTTGTGTCATTTCAACTGAGTTGTAAACCCCTTGAAAGCAAGGTCTGTAATTGTTTTTTGTAGACCAGAGCACCGGACTTTATACTTGGTAGAAGCTCATTAAACATCCAGAAATTGATACTAAGGAATCAAATCCATCTTTCTTCCGTTTAGCGACACAACCTTTCTCCAGTCCAGGCCAGTTTTCTGGGCTTTCCTTTCCCTCTTTGCAGCAGGATTCAGGAACTTAAACCAATTTCTTTTTCCTCAAAACCCACACAAGCTCCTTGAGGTTCTTTTCCCCTAAAATTGATTGCACAGTAGGACACAATTATCACAGTTTTCTACTAACTTACCCACTTCTCCTACTTGAAAATTTAGATTAACTCTTCTCAGAGAAGCAAGACAGAGGGAGGAAGGGCAGGCAAAAAGCCAGGCACTATAAAAAGCCATTTAATTAGAGTAATTTCCTCTGGAACTGCCTTGATATAGTCCTACAAATACAAAGTGACCTAGAAAAGAAGACTTAACCACATTTCAAAGAGATTGGGGCGACATCTGTACAAATTGCCAAAAATATGGCCATCAGATACTCATCTGGTTTTTCCCCTGCTTTGGAAGAATGCCTAGGTATTCAGTCTCCTTCAGCGCCCTTCTAATGGCAAGTACACATTCAAATGCTATAAAATTATCCACAAATATTAAAGTATAAAAATGCAGTATACCCCTTACCCTTATGCTGAATCCTCTCATCTTCAACTGAGTATACATCAGGTCAGAGTAAGTCACTCCCCAAGCTCTGATGTCATTTCTTTATCCTGACCGTAAACATTCCAACAAAAATCATTAACATAGAGTAATACATAATTCTTCAATACTATTGAATATTTAGACTTAGTTGACATGGTTCGGGGTAATTGTTACTGAATTAAGTTGTATGGACCCCTGCTCAGGCCCTAGCCTGGCCAAGGCCCTCTGCCTCAGTGGGAAAAGGTTTTTTCCTTTAGGGTTCTTGTAGCCAAATAACAAAACCAAAGCTGAGATCAATGCAGTTCAAGCTTTATTCAATGGCCAAAGAATGGAGAAGCAGGAACTTAGTTCACAGATCATCTTCTGGCCCACATGGCAAGAGGGATTTGATTTTAAAGAGTAAAGACATAGGAAGGAGGACTGAGGCTAATGATGGGGAGGCATAGGCATTAGTCTACTGGAGAAGGACCAGGGCTTTCTGAAGGAGTGGGTGCCACCCTCTTTTTATCCTTTTTTGGTCCTTGACTTCCAGTCATGGCTGC
Source organism: Delphinapterus leucas (assembly GCF_059928025.1). Lineage (NCBI taxonomy): Eukaryota > Metazoa > Chordata > Mammalia > Artiodactyla > Monodontidae > Delphinapterus > Delphinapterus leucas. The sequence goes on from NC_143132.1 coordinate 40,610,989, forward strand.
CAGTAGATGTGTCATTAAAACACTAATGTAGTAAAATCAGTGTATTATGAGACCCAGGGTCTGTTGGAGGTCATATTCCTCGCCATCGTGGTTCCATCTTGTTATATCTGTTTTTTTGTTTTTCTCTTCCTATAGCTTCCCTTCTTATCTCTGCACCTTGGGACTTAAAGATTTAAGTTAACTCCTGTTAAATGTGGGGCTTTGTGGATTTTGAGCAAGGATCTGGTACCAACTCTGGCAACATAATCACCCAAACAACATCTTACTCTAAAATTGATTCAAACTCTCTCCTCAGAATTTATCAATAAGACAGGGAGATACTAGTCAATTAACTGCTAGATGAATCAGGACTTGAATGAAAAGGTTATCCAGCACTGGAGCCAGAATTTCATGTTGGTTGACATGCAAGCAGAGAAAGAAAACAGCAAAGAAAAATGCAGATGAGAGAGACCACTTGAATCTGGAAAGAAAGTAAGAGGATCTCCTTTCTATATCCCTCTCCAGTCCCCTGAGTGGCCCTTGTGTGATATAAAGTCATTTGTTCTAGTGATCCCCTTTCTTTAGCTGGCTTGATTGCATTTGTTTTTTCTTTTTTATAACTAGACATGTCCTTCATAAACTGAGATTAATACAATTAATAAAATGAATTTGCAGGAACTCTCTGAATTAGTGACACATGTTTCTATGCAAATAATATGCTACATTACATGGTCTTTAAAAAGATGTTCCAAAAGCTGTTTAATAGACATTTCCTATTATTTTTTGAACTATTCACTTAATTGTTCATATATATTACAAAAATAAATTTCAATCTAAAGGAGGCAAGCAATGTCAAATTATAAAACAGGAGAATAGAAATGATAAGATTGAACTGGACCATATAAAACCAAGGCAAGATTTGGGAGAGGCAACCATTCCATTCTGGACCTTCTGTACGATAAAAAGCATTTTGATCATGTACTGCCTTTCACACAGGCTCCGGACTCGCAGGCTCAGCGGCCATGGCTCACGGGCCCAGCCGCTCCGCGGCATGTGGGATCTTCCCAGACCGGGGCACGATGCAGTTCCCTGCATCGGCAGGCGGACTCTCAACCACTGCACCACCAGGGAAGCCCCACGTACTGCCTTCTTAAAAGTAAAGTTAATAGACATATTCCAAGGATACTAGATAATAATGCTATCTTTAGGAGAATAACTGGCAACATACCCTATGAGCAATACATTTTAGAAGACATTTTGAGGATATGACGTGCACAGAATTAATACAAATGTCAAGGACTATACCCACAAAGCACTACTTTCAGATGGCTTGTGCAATACAAAATTTAGCTAGGAGAGATCAAAGCAAGGAATATCCATGTGCCCATGAGTTGTTCTTCAAGTCAGTGCCAAACAGTTAATGACTAAGTTTTTCCCTATCCAGGTTAAAGCCACATCAGCTTAATATTTCACTCTTTTCTTTAGTTCCTCTGTATCTCAGATGACCTTTCAAGTCCCCTTTAGGGACTTCACATTACGTCTTTCCTTTTCCTAAACTGCGTAGCACACCAAGAGAGGTATCAGAACTGTTGCATGATTAACTCCTAAGTCAATCTTTCTTCCGTTCTTGTGAGCTTTTTCTTTCCAAAGGAGAAAATTGATTGCTAAATATGGTGTTTGATTTCTACCGCCTATTAAACTTTAGCTTTGCTAGAAAAATAATGGTCTGTCACATGGACATCTTTTGCACTGTAATTTCATCATTTTTTGACAATTGACATCTGAAAGAAAATGGTAAATGCCTTAATTTTAAGTTGATGACTCAACTGACTCAACCCAAATGGCAAAAAAACAATTTCATTAGTGATCTAAGAATAAAATAAATACTTATTGATTATTAGATCATGTTAGTACTTTTTAAAACTCATGAGATAAAAGATGACTCTGCTTTGACAGGGCTTAGAAAATCTTTCAAATACAATAACTCATATACTCTTTACTAATTGTTTTGCTTGCTGAACCTACAAATGGAGTTTGCTTCCAGAATTATCTACTTGATTCACTGACCTTGAAAACTCCTATTAACAGGCAATGTAGTTTGGGATTAACATATACAAACTACTATATATAAAATAGATAACCAACAAGGACCTACTGTGTAGCACAGGGAACTACACTCAATATCTTGCAATAATCTATAATGGAAAATAAACTTAAAAAGAATATATATATAGTGTGTGTTTGTGTATATAACGGAGTCACTTTGTTGTACACTTGAAACTAACACAACATTGTAAATTAACTATACTTCAGTTTTAAAAATGGGAAAGAAAGAAAGTATAGGCAACAAAAACATTAAGCTAAGTCTATCTTACTAGTAATAAAATTTAAATAGAAATGGGTTAAATGACATTTATTTAACTCTTTTGTTCATAGTACTGATGTTTATGGTTTTTAAACCAGTTTTGAGCAAAAAGATCAATACTTTAATAATCAACTGTGCTGGAAACAAGAATCTAAGAATAAATAGAAATTTTGGATACATTTCGTTTCTTGAGGGTTATTATAGGTGTTCTATCACAGTAGAAAACCATCACATGATACAAGTAAATGTTGTTTTAGAAAGGCTATTATAGTTTAGATGTGTTGAAATATGTGTCTATACAAAATAAGCAGTGACAGAAGTGGACAGAGTCTGGAAGACAAGTCTGAGTGGGCTCCCATGTCAACATCAAGCTCTTCAGACTGTGTAGAGACACCAGAAATGAGACACAAGTTCATCACCCGTCTTTATTACCCAACCACCTCCTTCCCTCTGCCCCTAGCTCTTTTCATCCTTCATTTGGCTTTACTTTAGGAGTCAGGAAACAGCCTCTGCATTCTAAAATTCTGCCTTACACTCTCTGGTTACCCAGACTCTCCCTGTGACACTGGATTCGTTCTCTGCCTCCATAGAAGCCCTAACACTTTGCTCTTATATAACACATATCATACAACATGAAAATTTGGCTCTTTTCCTTATCTTTTTCATACTCTGAAAGTTTCTTAAGGGCAGGGACCAAATTTTTTTATCAAAATGGTGCTACTAATACACAGCCTGGCACCTAGGAAGCACACAATAAAATGTTTGTCAAAAATATTTATTGGAGGGCTTCCCTGGTGGCGCAGTGGTTGAGAGTCCGCCTGCCGATGCAGGGGACACGGCCCCCGTCCGGGAAGATCCCACATGCCGCGGAGTGGCTGGGCCCGTGAGCCATGGCGCTGGGCCTGCGCGTCTGGAGCCTGTGCTCTGCAACGGGAGAGGCCCCAACAGTGAGAGGCCCACGTACCGCAAAAAAAAAAAAAAAAAAAAAAAAGTATTTATTGAAAGCTTACATATTAGATATTGTTCCTAGCACTGAAGTTACAGCATTGAGCCAACAAGTCTAGAGCCTTGCTTTCATGAATCTTAAATTCTAGTGGGGGAGGCAGAGCACACACAAGTAAGAAACATAAGAATTTCCAATAGCGATAAATATTATGAAGAAAAATAATATGATAGGGTCTGAAACTTTAATGAGGACAAGAGCAAGTTTTCTAGGGGAAAATCTTGCAAACAGGGGGAACAGCAAGTCCAAAGGCCCTAATTTAGAAGGGAGTTTGGATTTATGGAGTAGCAAAACTAAGAAGGCCTGTGTGGCTACAAGAATAGTGAGTACATAGGAGAGTGATACCACAGAAGACTGAAAAGGTGGACAAGGACCAATTCATGAAGGGTCTTGAAGGGCAGGGTTAAGGATCTAAACTTTATTCTAAGTACAATGAAAAGTCATTGAAGCATAGCACAGGGAGATCAGCTCGGTGCTCTGTGACCACCTAGAGGGGTGGGATCCACCCTAGGTGTGACCACCTAGGGAGGGTGGGAGGGAGACGCAAGAGGGAGGAGATATGGGGATACATGTATATGTATAGCTGATTCATTTTGTTATAAAGCAGAAACTAACCCACCATTGTAAAGCAATGATACTCCAATAAAGATGTTAAAAAATAAATAAATCACACACAAAAAAAGAAAAGTCATTGAAGAATTTTAAAGAGCAGAATAAAATCATCTAGTTACGGTTTTAAAGGCTCACTTTGCCTCAATATAAAGAATGAACTGCAAAAGCCAAGCAAGAAGACCATGTAGCATGTAATAAAAACTCAACATTCTGATTTTGGCTGACACCCTAAGAAAATAAGTACCGGCTACCCCATATTCCAATACGAGATGCTATATGGAACCATGCCCTTTTCAGGACTGAGAAAGGAGCAGGGGAAAACCAAGTTTTGTATCTCTTAGGCCTTCACCAGCTCAATATTATGACAGAGTTGAAATTGAAGAGGGTAGGAATCGGAAAAGAGGGTGAGAGTGATCTTTGGAGAAAGTTACAGATTTCTGTGAGTTACCCCCTTTCCTATGATGACTCGTGTCTGGAGGTGAGGGTGCTTTGTGCTTCCCCCTCACCTCAAACTGAGAGAACGGAGCTTCAGTGAGACTGCTCAGACAGCATGATTTATGACTCCTGGAGTCTGGACGGCAGGGACTGGTGGGAGACCCACACCTGGAACAGCCTAAGGGTGGAGACTATTCACAAACTACTTCTCCACAAACCCAGCAAAGGTGGCTGCTTTGGGAATGGCTCTTTCTTGAGACAATGGACAAAAATTCATTTGACAAATATTTATTGAGCTCCTACTAGACATCAGGCACCGTTCTGGGAACTTGGAATATATCAATGAACAAAACAAAGATCCCCACATTCAAATCAATTACATCCTAGTGGGTAGAGATAGACAAAAACATTCATAATAAATAAGTATATAATATAGAAGATCATAAGTGCTAAGGAAAATAGAAAAATTAAAGCAGATTAAGAAGATGAGGGAGGGGTACCATAAAGAGGAAGAGAGGTAAAGGCGGGTTGAAATATTAAGTAGAGTGATAGGAATTTTGAGCAAAGACTTGAAGGAAGTGATAGAGTTAATTAACCAAGTGTTTCTCTCAGGTAAGGCTGGCTCAGGCTAAAGCAGCTGGTGCTAACTTGAGCCTGCATCAGAACCCTCGGGAGGTTTGTTAGCCTCAGGATCCTCCCAAGAGTTTGTTAATGCACAGATGCACAGGTTGCTGGGCTCCACTCCCAAAGTTTCTGATTCAGTGTCAGGGAAGGAAGAAGAATTTGCATTTCAAAAAGTTCCCAGCTAATGCTTATGCTGCTGGACCGGGAATGGCACTAAAGAATCACTGAGCTAGAGGAAAAGCTAGAGAATGTGCTAGATGTTTGCAGATGTTTCCCTGAGCGAGTGAGGGCCACTCAGGGAAGAGCTAGCTGGAGGCTTTCTGAAAGAATTTTACTCTGGGAACCTACCTTCTGAGACTGGGTGCTGAGCAACAGAAAATCATGGGTTAAGGGAGAATCTAATTTCCCAACTGGTGTCTTCACTTACCATTTGATTTTAGCTACTTTTCTCCTATTATCCTCAACTTCCTTGCTACTTTGTTCTTCCACAGCAAGATATATAAGCTAACAATGTTCATTGTCCACTCTTATACCAGGGCTACTGAGCATTCTTGAAGCAAAACAGCACTGTAGTAAAGACTGATGCCTATACGGCTTTAAAGAATTCACAGAATTCTTTTATTTGCCTTTGCTCACCTCCTTTCCTACTCTCTATAGCAACTATGCCAAATGCTCATCATACTTTTCATGATCCCTGCCTCCTCCCCCTCAGCTATTCAAAGAAACAACAGAGTCTATGACATGTGAAAGCCTCCAGGTTTCTGCCATTTCCGCCCGCTTCCCCAATACGTACAAGATCACATGTTCACTAGCTACAGACTTATTCCTTTCGTTTATTTTCTTCCTCCTGGTCTCAGATAACACCATACAAAGTACTTATGAAAGTGTTTGACGCAAACTAATGTGCTCAATAACTTTGTTTGCGTTGTTAGCTTTTTAGTTTATTCCTTTTAAAAAAATTATACAATTATACAAATATATAATGAGTGTAAAATTTTAGAATCTCTTTCCAAACCCTGTTTCACTAGACTCACATTTCTATTCCCTGGAGACAACCACAGTTTTCACCATCAGTTTCTTTCAAAAATGCTTGAGCAAAGACATCTTCGACAGTGCACAGATTATACAAGTATTTGAATAAGAAAGATGGCACATGTGTTCTGAAGCGTGTCACCACACAGTGCCAATAGCCTGTTAATTCACCTAAGTACTTTAAAACAAAAAAAGTAACAGGCTGAAGGGTAGCTTCTCTCTGTTGTTTTCTTCTAAGCTGTGGGAGTGTCACTGATCATAAAGGAATTTGTGGATGATGACTGTTTGGGGCTATCAACAAACAGTTTCAATTTCAATCTTCAGCAGTATTTAAGGGAGAAAATACCTCTATTTTCATCCGGACAGTTACCAGTTGCCTGTGTATCCTTCTGGAGATATTCTATATACAAATAAGCATGTGTATTTATAAATATTCTTTATGTTACAGGAATAGTAATATACTATCCATACTTTTCTACACTCTGGTTTGTAACTTTAAAATATGTTTTGGAAATCTTTTCATATCAGAATATTAAAGAGCTTCTTTGTTCATTGAAGGATATACATACAATAATTTATCTGTATTGATGTTCATATTTATTTCTCACACGTGGAAAATATTTACAGGATAAATTCTTAGAAATAGAATGATTGTATCAGAGATTATTTCCATATTGTCTCCATGGGGTTGGACCAATTTATGTCAGCAGCATGTAAGAGTGAATGCATGCTTTCCTTCACTCTCAATTAACAGAATATTTTTCATTCATTCATTCATTCATTCTTCATTCATCAAATATTTTTTGAGTGACTTTTGAGCCAAATTTGTTCCAGGCCCAGAGATTAAATAAAGCCTCTCTCCTCTTACATAGCTTATATTGTAATGAGAAAAGCCATAATAAACAAATAAATGCCAGTTAAACTTTTTACTTTGCCTGAGAACTTTAGCTTCCTTGTTGCATAAATATACCAAAGTATCTTTTCTTTTTTTTTTTTTGCGGTACGTGGGCCTCTCACTGTTGGGGCCTCTCCCGTTGCGGAGCACAGGATCTGGACGCGCAGGCTCAGTGGCCATGGCTCACGGGCCCAGCCACTCCACAGCATGTGGGATCTTCCCGGACGGGGGCACGAACCCGTGTCCCCGGCATCAGCAGGCGGACTCTCAACCACTGTGCCACCAGGGAAGCCCCCAAAGTATCTTTGTGTTAAAAAAAAAGAAATCAAATTTCTCAACTTGGAGTTTTCATATATTTTTTGCCTTTCATAAAATTTCTAAATTTTATGTTTTCTTTACTTCACACTGACTTTCTCCCTTTCTTCATCTTCCATTCATTCTTTGATGTGTTGTCTTCACCAATCCCGGTGATTTTATAGACGCACAGGGTTTCAACTAATGTGTGAATTATAAATTAAATTTCCAGTCCAGGTCTGCCTTCTAGACAACTCCATATAGGCTGTCCCATATGTTAGCCTCAATGTGTTTGAAACTATCCATTACTTTCACCATGATCCTATCCTTTTCCATGCCTCTCAAACTTCCTTTCCCTGTGTTCCATCATCATCCAACTGGTTGCCCATCACAGAACATAGCAGTCACTCTAGGATTCTTCTTCTTCAAGCTTCACCTCCTCCCAAACCAAATAAACTGTCAAATCTTGTCATATATTAAAAAGGGATTTATCTCTCCCCATCCTCCTGTTTCATTCCTTAGCTGATGACTCATTGTCTCTCACCTAAACTACTTAATGATCTCTTATCATGACCTCTAATCTTTGCCTATCCTGCTTCCTATTCTCCAGTGGCTCTCTATGACCTCCCGGATTGTGGTATATATAAAGCTCTTACTTCCTTTCTGATTTTTCAGCCTCAACTATAATACCCATTCAGATTATTTCCCTACCATACTCTTCCTGATATTTCTTCTCTGAAAACACCTTCTCTGCCGCCTACTCCCCCCAACCCTCTGTTGACCCAATAAATTTAATCTTCAAGTCTTAGTTTAAACTCCAGTGTAAGGGTTTTTCTGCCCCTAAGTCCCAGGCAGAAATGCTGCAACCTCATATGAATAATCATGGCTTCCTTTTTAATACACATACTAAATGCATGTATCACATAGTACATTTCAGGTTATAAGTACTGGCTTCATTCTCGGACTTTATGTGGTGGCAAAGGCATTTCAAGAGATCCAAGCTTAAATACTCACATGTGGCTAGCTGAAAAATAAAATTGAAAGAACAAAAATCCCCTTTCTGGAAACTCCCTTGTCATTGGATTCACTTGTCTTTGGAGACAGGCCCACTACCAAACTGATCATTGTTAGTTACAGTCATTGCCAGGGAATTATGACTTTTATTATCAGTCAGGTTCCCAACAGGAAATAGATAGCACATTCAAATTAGGATAATTCAAAGAGAATTTATTTACAAAGGGACTAATTACAAAGACGCAGTGTGGGTAGGGGAACCAAATGGGAACCTAGATGTCAGAATCGCACTTGACCTGGACCCAGAGACAGGTCTCAATGACAACAATGCCACCCTATGCTACCTCAGCATGCTGGACAGCTCTAGAGCAGCAGGGCAGCAATTGCTCTGCCTCTGCTACCACCTCCACCTCCTCAGCAGCCAACTAAGGAAACCAGCTGCCATGCAGAAACAACACACAGGCCTATTACCCACCTCAGTGGCACCAACGGACATCTTTGCAGAACTCATAGTCTCAAGAAGACTTCTTAACAGTAACAATGTTATTCATCATGCAGAACCTCCCTCAGCTACTGCTGAACTGATAGCAATGATATTCAAAACTCTGCCTGAGATTTTTCCATATTCAATATCTCTATTATCAATTCTCAGTAAAATAAGAGGGCAATTTTTCAATAGTTTTCTTGATTGACTTGGGTTAATGAGATTATTTTAGAATGTACATTATTAGATTTACTGCTTATTATAGTTTTTAATATTTTATTTACTGACTGGTAGAGAAACATTTCAATATTTTAAAATATTGAATATCCAACAAATATGGCTGTTAATATCACTACTATTATAAAAAAGAAAAGGTTTGTAAATATTTTTTTAGTGACTACTATAATGCACGTACCATCTTATCATAATACAGTGATTCATATAACCTGGTAGTGAGATCTTGGATAAAATGTTTCATGACATACTCATTTTTATATCCAGAGTGCCAACTACAATGCTGAAACTAAATAAATATTTGCTGAATAGGTGTATGTCTCTTTTCCCCAACTACTGATAAATAATATACTCCTGGATGGCATGAATTGCATCTTTTATGCATATGTATCACACCTAACACACACTGTGTTGCTTAATGAATATTTATTTTACTTATTTATTTTTTGAGTAGATATCCTTTTATTCTGTCAAAAAAGGTTACAATTTTCTGTGACTTTCTATATTCACAGAGCATGTTAACACACATAGATTAAATTAATTCTGTTTTATTAAAATAATAAATATTTATTGATTGATGCTCAGAACTTAGGAGACAAACCAGGAGGTTCAACCATTGTGTTCTCTGATATTTTGTTATTCCATTCAGATGGCAGTTCAGATTTGTCTATGTTAAATCACAATAGGTAATATATAAATCATATCATTTAACCATGTCATTTCTGAAATATCCAACCCACTCTTTAGTATTTTTTAATAATTTTCTCTAAAACACATTACTTTATTATTATTAGTTCCAAGTACATGTATTAAAATATTTTGAATCTAGAGATAATAATAGCTACTAAGATAGTAGTCACCGTCGTTTAAAAAAGTAGAAGTAATTGAAGCTACTGAATGAGAACTTGTTTTTTTAAGTTATAAAAACCTAGCTTAAAAATCTTGAAGAAGAGAAAAATTATTTGGTAGTAGCATTTCAATATTCTCAGATGGAAAAACATGTGAAGCCAAAGTACATGAGTAGTTCTCCTTTCTTGTCATTCAGATATAGACAGATTTCTTATAATTATCTTGGGGCTGAATCTCAAGATACTACTGTCTTAACCTTACTTTGTGCTTCAATTTGTACCTTGGCAGTCTAGGATAATTTACTGTGTAGAAGAGTGACAAACAAGATATATTTTACAGCATTAAGTAAATCCAACAAAAAAATAAAAGTATATATCCATTTTATTTAAAATCATGACTACTTTGTACTTTATATAAAGCCAGTGAATATTTAGGTTAAATATGTCTCAGTCACTGCCTGTCTTTTAAAAGTTAAGGGTTTTTTTTCATATTTTAGTCGATAGCCTTGGTTAACCAGCAGACTGGAAGACCAGATTGCACTTGAGCAGAGCTCCAAATCATGGCTATATAACATCTGCCTTGTGTTCCCGTGCTGAACATTCTATAATATCATTAAAGATGACAAATCAACTACCCAATTTCAACTGACAGCAATTAAGCATTCACACTATGTTACTAGATTTCTGCTTCATTAATGAAGGTGCATTTCTAACCCTCAGAGTAGAGCACTCTGACTTGTCTCATTGGATTTCAAATCAGTGGCCACTATGCATTTCCTCATATTTTTGAAGGGGGATGTCTATTGCCATTATCCTGTCCCTGACTTACTATTACATATTGGGGATTGGGGAATAGATAACTTGTCTTTTTAGTTCACAGGTCTCTGAATCAAGAGGCACTGCAGCCTAAAGGAGCCTCATCTGCTTCTTGACCTCATGCAAAACATGAGATTATGGACTTCAAGACTGGTGCCATGATTGGATGAGTTTGGGGTAGCCAGGAAGGAAGGTGAATGTATTTTGAGTATGAGAGAAACAGGAGTTATTGGATCCAGCAGACAAACTAAAGAAAAGGTAATCTTAATCTACAGGCTGAGAGCGAGACTAGGCCAGACATCTGGGAATCACAGGCACATCACCTAAATTGAATATGGGCAGAGTTGAAGCAAGAAGTGGTGGGAAGGAGTGAGTATTCAATGTCAGAAGGAAAGTTGAATTGACAAATCTGAGCAGAGTATATCAAGAACCAGAATTCAAGAGACTTAGGGATCAAATCCCAGCAGGCCGTGATAAAGAAATACAGAAGAGGAAATTTATCACATACATGGAAAATGTGAGCAATTTTTTGTTGACTTTAGAAGTGCTGTGAAGTTTTTTTAAGGACCCACAGGGCTCTCTGTAAGCAAGCCTTCACTGGTCTGAAGGAGTTAGAGCAGTTCTTAACATTTCCATACCCTAGCCCTGGTATCACTTCGTAAGTTTGAAACTCTGCAATCCCAGGCTTTGAAAGTAACTGCAGTCTCTCCTTTTTCCATCCTCACACATTACCTGAGCCTGCATTACACCTGCCCCTTAAACTTATTAAGACCCTGGTCTGTGTCTTCACAGACACAGAATTATAAAGTTCTAATTTCAGCTACATTCTTAAGAGTGCTGTGTAATTGCCCTCCCTGATCTGGTCTGGTCTTTTCTGAAACTAGCATTGATCCAGCATCACCACTATCTTCTCTTGGCCTTTGACCCCACTTCGCATCCCATTCCTGATCCAATCCTGAGTCAATTTAATTATCTTTTTCTCTGGGATATATAATCCATAACTTTGGATCCCTGATGGATGAAAACAAAAACCTAGGCCAATTTTATTCCAATGACCTTATAAAGTTCTAATTTCAGCTACATTCTTAAGAGTGCTGTGTAATCTTTCTTATGCCTTCTCCCTAGAGAAGTGGCACCACTCTCTTCAAGCCATATCACCCTACTTGTGCACCTTACCATGCCAAAACGTAGAACTTACCCTTTCACTTACCTTCTTAAACATTTTGAAATATTCTGATTGCACGTAAAATAAAATCCAGTTTCTTTATCATATCATGCCAGTCCCTTTATTGTACTTCCTCAGTTAACTTTCATCCCTTACTTGGTGCTAATATGCCTTTGCACTGTCCACACTGAACTGATTCACATGTCTGAATGCATCCTGCGTTTATATGCCTCTTAATTTGCTCATACTTCAACTTCAGCCTGGAGAGGTTTTCACTGTTTCACTCTGCTACGATCAGTTCTCCCTCACCAGTATTCCTAGGACACTTTATACAAACCTCTATAATGCCCTTATTGCATTGTATTATAATTAAGTATTTAGCTGTTTCACTACCATGACAGTTTCTTAAAGACAAGAACAATGTCTTGTTTTGCTGTTTTGTCTTGAATGGGGAAAGTTTGTTTGCTTCTTTGTTTTTTTGGTATCTTTTAGACCTATCAAGTTAATTGGCCCATAAATAGCACTCAATGAATAGTTCTTAAAGGAATAAATGGGATAAAGAAATAGAATAAGAACAGAAGGGAAGACTCAAAGTTGGAAAGGCAGTAAAAAAAATTTGAAAACGCTGTGAACACATCCCTACACATTTTGCACAATTACACAATTTATACATTTAGACCTGGTCCCTAACTTAAACATCCCCAGCAAGAAATAAGCAGTTGGGAGGGAGAATCAGGCCACGAGGACTCAGAAGGCAAGGTCTCCTCTATCACCTATCAACTGTGGACCTTAGGCTTCCTGAGCCTCAGTTTCTACATCTGCTAAATGGGGACACAAATGCCTACCCTGCCTACTTCACAAGAATGTGAAACCACACAAAACAAAGAGCTTATTACTGTATGAGATGTAATCATAACTGAAGCAAACGTTATGTTTTCTTTCTGTATTGTTTTTTAAAAGCACTTTCACATCTGGTATATATTTTATTCTTTAACAGCTTTGGAAGGGTTTAATAAATATTACTTTTCCATTTAAATAAAAGAAGTAAGCAGTTCAATCTATTGGATATTTGCCTCCATTTGAATATACTTATTACTCTATAACAATCTTTATTTTAAATAAAAAGTACTTTATAGATCTCATGACTAGAGTTATTAAGTAAAGTAATAAATACCTCATAGACAGTAAAATGGTGATTAAAGGAATGGGTTTGTTCCACCAACCATTGGTTATGTTTCATTGCAAAGGACTTCATTAAATCTCTATACCTCAGTTTTCTTACCTATGAAATGGGAGATAATAACTGTACCTACCTCATAGGTTAGCAGTGAGGATTAAATGGGTTAACATATGCAAAGCACTTAGCATAGTTCCTGCAGAATTAAACATTCAGAAAAGATAAATATTATTATCATTCTAATTGGAGCAGCCAAGTTATGGGTTCTTACGAGGTCTTGATAGAATTGAATTTTGCTTTCTTGCCTCTCTACAGTATTATTATTAAAGCTATTTTTGTATGACCCCCCCCCCAGGTTATTTACAATATAAAGTAAATTAAGCTATGCCCCAATGAGCTTATAGTTTAACCTGAGTGAGAACAATACAGCTGGACATCAAGATCAGACATCTGAATATAAATCAACATTAGATTTAAAAAACTATATGTAAGCGGAGAAGTAAAATGCACCATGTGGGTAAATCAATACATTGGCAAATATTCATGCTGAGTAAAGCCTGGGGAAGTTTTTCTCTCTTTGTTATTATCAAGAAGGCTACACATAAATGATGGGACTACAGGCTCTAATTACAGAATAATCCTATTTCCCAGTGAATACATTCAAAATACAGAATATAGTTTGAGGAGAAATGTGTGTGACATAGTCTATGTCTAGTAACCCAGAAGTGGTCCCTAGCACCACGAGGACTCATTGTGGGAACTTAAGATGTAAAGGAGTAAGAATCTGATTAGAGGCCATGTCTGAATTAATGAAGGTAGATGGTTTATTGAAATTCTGATTAAGTGGCAAGGAAAATAAGACAAAAAGAAAAAGGAACCCAACTGTGATTGGCTGCATTTGTATTCCTATTTTCTTTGTTTTCTACAAAAACAATTTTCAGAAGATTAATTAACTTTCTAAACTTAATAATGGAAAAATTTCTTGTAAAATGCAGTAGAATTTATATGACACATTTTGGTTTATTCCCTTAGGATTAAGTACCATTTTATTGAGCCTAATTTAAATCCTACAGTGTGATACTTACAGAAATCAGTTAATCAAATAAGTCATCTTCTAGAAGGGGAGTTAACATGTCCAGAGCAGGGAGTCCAAGAGCTGCACAAAGTCAGGATTAATAATAATCAGGGAGTATAATTGCTTTACAATGTAGTGTTAGTTTCTGCTGTATAACAAAGTGAATCGGCTATATGTATACATATATCCCCATACACCCTCCCTCTTGCGTCTCCCTCCCACCCTTCTAGGTGGTCACAAAGCACCAAGCTGATCTCCCTGTGCTATGCAGCTGCTTCCCACTAGCTATCTATTTTACATTTGGTAGTGTATATATGTCCCTGCCATTCTCTCACTTCATCTCAGCTTACCCTTCCCCCTCCCCATGTCCTCAAGTCCATTCTCTACGTCTGTGTCTTTATTTCTGTCCTGCCCCTAGGTTCATCAGAACCTTTTTTTTTTGTTTTTAGATTCCATATATATGTGTTAGCATACGGTATTTGTTTTTCTCTTTCTGACTTACTTCACTCTGTATGACAGACTCTAGGTCCACAGCAGAAACTAGCACAACACTGTAAAGCAATTATACTCCAATAAAGATGTAAAAAAAAAAAAAAGGCTCAAAGATATTCGGCTTACGTGGAAAAAACCTAAAGAAAATTTTAGGTAGATTAAAAGAGACCTTGTTTTGAAGGGGAAGAAAAGCCAGATGGCAGCAAAGACAGAATTCTCCCTACCCTCTTCCTTTTAACTTACCCAGTACTGGCAGGCCTAAGTAACACAGCATATTAGCAATTTTGATAAGAAGGGACTGTAGCAGGAAAAAAAAACAGAGTTCTTTATAGAAACTATTGAATATTTACCTTAAAAACTTGCTAGAATGATTCCACAAATGAATTATTTCAGTAGAGGCTTATTAAAAGAGAGGTTTTAGGTTTAAACATACATGAAAAGCAAAAAGTACAGTTTAAAATTGGTGATTCATCAGCCTTCTTCAGCTTCTCAGTTTCAGAGGAATATTTTAGAAGAGATTGTCTATAAGCAACATAATCCATTGATTTGCTGCTACACCAAAATGACTTTGCTGTTCTCTTTAACTTCATAATCTAATGAAAACGATAGGCTGTGGTCCTGATTCTTCCTACAGTATGAAGAGGGGCCTATAAAATATGTCCCACCCCCTTTCATGCAGGATTCATCCTTCTGTTAAGGACCTTAACCCTCCATGTTGCACCATGCAATGATTCTGCCCACTTTCACCATTTGACTGCTGGTAAAAAAGTATATTTTACTCTTTTCCACAAAGTTTGAATCCTGTTTTATCTCTGATTATAATTAACACTTGTTTCTGCAAGATTAGCAAAATGATGACAATTGATGAAGTTCTGTAATGGGCACATGGATGTGTACTGCATTATTCTACTTTGTGTTTGAAAATTCTCATAATAAAAAGTTTAAAAAAAAATAGTCAGGGAGGCATCAGAAGAAAAGCTAGAGGAAGATCATTTATTTGAAAAACTCCAGGAAATAAGAATGTGAGAAAGAGAGATGCTGACAAAGTTGTACAGCAGAAATGTCAGAGCTGCTCTCTGACATTTATGAGAGGAACTCATAAAGGCTATAGCGGTGAAAGGATTAGACAAAGAGCTGAGGAAGAACCGTATTGATTACCCGCCAGAAACCTGACTCCTTGGACAAACAGCATCAGCATCATGTGGGATCTTGTTAGAAATGCAGCTTTGAAGGCCCTGCCCCAGATTTACTGAATCTCAAACTCCAGAGACTGGGACCCAATAATCTGTGTTTTAACAAGCCCTCCTGGTGACTCTGAGGCAAACAGAGTTCCAAAACCACTCGTTTAGAATTTCTAAGGAGATTGTAGCCTCCATTCTTTATCTGAAGTTGTCTTAGTTGCCCTTTACGAATGGGTAAGTGTTGATATAAATAACTTAGATATACAACTCCTTTTCAATTACATATGGGACTATTTGTTTTATGGGTCTCATGTATTCAGATTTCTTCTGTCACTCAATTTGCTTAGGAGAAAGCCATCAGCACCTGCCTTCAATGAATATGAGAAAATGAAAATTAAATTTAGTACTGGTAACTCAAACACTAGGATATTAAATATGCTGCACTCCAAGTTTTTATAACATATATATACATAATCTTATATGTATACACACACACTTCATAAGAAGCATTTGATATAAAAATATCAAGTATTTTAAATTTTGTTCTATCAGTTCCAATTAGTAAAACATAACCGCTTTAAAGTAAAAATAATTCAAGGAATATAGAGGTACAATAATAGTTATAACTATAGCTAAGAATAAAGTTTCAGGTTTCCATCTTTTCTCTGTCTTTTCCAAAGATGCAGGTAGCTACTAAAGAATTATTAAAGAAAGAGAAAAGTGCTGATTTGGAAAATAAAAACTATTTATAAAAACGATTAATCTTATTTAATTACACTCTAGCTGCTCGTATTTGACTTGCAATTAAGTAATAACATGGACTGAAGTAAAAATTATAAGCCATGTTTGGAGGGTTCCCTTTCAAAAGTAAGGTTACATGGTCATTACGATGGAGCCTTGTAAAGAATAATTTCCATTTCAGGGTGTGTGACGTTATGAGCTTTTCTTACTGGCAAGGTTCACCTCGTTCAGTCGTTTATTTCGGTCATATATGTCATTATAATTATGGGTAGTGTTGTATGGTTATTCGGTTCCAACTAGTTTTATTTCATCTTTTTAAACCAAACTAACTACTTATATCCACAAAGACTACTAAACACTCTGATATTTTCCTAATTTCATAAAATGCTCATGGAATGCTAGAAATACACTAAAAATATTTTAATTTTGTTTATTTTTCTTTTTATAACCTTTATATCCTGACATAAAATACATTGAAAGTTCCTTTAGTCTCCACAAGCCCAATGAAAATGTTCTCAGTGTAACTCTAAGTACAAAATTGTTTATGATTTTGAATACTGCCTTTGAAATGATATTTTCTTATATTACATTATATAATGCACAAATATATACTAATGACATGTGCTTTTAAACTTTTTCTGCTGTAGACAAAGAGAAAAACACAGCTAATATTAATATAGGTTTTCAACACTTTTATAATAGTAGAGATTTTAGTGATAGGTTATTTTATGCATGAAAATTGTTTTATTTGAGCCCTATTTTAAGAAAATGTTTTTAAAGCTATTGTTTTTTACTGTCCTTATTGTATTTCTTAAATGTAAAGAAAAAGAAAATCTGCTATCTGAACTCCATGTTTTTAATCCATAGACTATTCTGGAAAAAGATACATGTATACTTTAAAAAAAATTATTCTGAAAGGAAGAGAGAAATCTTTGAAGCCTTCTCTGAACTGTTTTCCTCTCCTTTATTACAGGTGTCCAGTTTTTCAGCTATATTAATCTTTTAAATCAAACAAAAAATGGATTTCTTAAACTCATCTGATCAAAACTTGACCTCGGAAGAACTGTTCGACAGAATGCCATCCAAAATTCTGGTGTCCTTCATTCTCTCTGGGCTGGCACTGATGACGACGACCATTAACTCACTTGTGATCGCTGCAATTATTGTGACCCGAAAGCTACACCACCCAGCCAACTACTTAATTTGCTCCCTTGCAGTCACAGATTTTCTTGTAGCTGTCCTGGTGATGCCTTTCAGCATTGTGTATATTGTGAGAGAGAGCTGGATTATGGGGCAAGTGGCCTGTGACATTTGGCTGAGCGTTGACATCACGTGCTGCACTTGCTCCATCTTGCATCTCTCTGCTATAGCTTTGGATCGGTACCGGGCAATCACAGATGCTGTTGAGTATGCCAGGAAAAGGACTCCCAAGCATGCTGGCACTATGATTACCATAGTTTGGATTATATCTATTTTTATCTCTATGCCTCCTCTATTCTGGAGGCATCAAGGAACTAGCCGAGAGGATGAGTGCATCATCAAACACGACAACATTGTTTCCACTATTTACTCAACATTTGGAGCTTTCTACATCCCATTAACATTGATTTTGATCCTCTACTACAAAATATATAAAGCAGCAAAGACTTTATACCACAAGAGACAAGCAAGTAGGATTGCCAAGGAGGAGCTGAATGGTCACCTTTTGGGGAGTGGTGAGAAAAGCATTAGACTGGTCTCCACACCGTACATGCTAGAAAAGTCTTTATCTGATCCATCAACGGACTTTGATAAAATTCATAGCACAGTGAAAAGCCCCAGGTCTGAATTCAAGCATGAGAGATCCTGGAGAAGGCAAAAGATCTCAGGCACAAGAGAACGCAAAGCAGCCACTACCCTGGGATTAATCTTGGGTGCATTTGTAATATGTTGGCTTCCTTTTTTTGTAAAAGAATTGGTTGTTAATATCTGTGAAAAGTGTAAAATTTCTGAAGAAATGTCAAATTTTTTGACATGGCTTGGATATCTCAATTCCCTTATAAACCCACTGATTTATACAATCTTTAATGAAGACTTCAAGAAAGCATTCCAAAAACTTGTGCGATGTCGATATTAGTTTAAAGAAGTTTATTATGGAAAGATTGGGGTTCTTTCGAGGTGAAGTTACTAAATGAAGGATAAAGAATAAAACATTTAAACTTTTAGAAGGACATAAATTAAAGCCACTAGAATGATATTAATATATATTTTAATAGCAAATACATATAAAATGTATTGATTTAAAGACTTTTTTTGACCATTATTCTAGAGTATGTGAAATTAGAAAATAATTTATTGTTTATAAACAATATTTTGCCTATGCAATGTCCCTAAAAACTAACTGGAAATATATATATATTATTATTAACAGTGATTTTTCAGGTTTATATCTTATAACAACTACAGAAGAATTTTCAATTAACAACATACCTCCATCCATAATTTCTACATAATCTTATTGTTTTATTATATGATTCTATTATTTTATAGACAAGATAAAATTCACCACAAAGCACACATTTCTCCTACCTTGTCCCCTCTCCGTCTTACCCTAGGCAAAATAGGAGGGGGAAGGAGCTAAAAAAAAAAAAGACTCTTACTTAGTGTGACCAGAGGAAACATAAAAGTCAGAGGTTGATACTGTCTTTGTATTTTGATAGTAAGGAGTAATCATAAAATGAGCTAGGTACTGCAAAATAATTCTGGATACTGAACTTGTACATATTTACCATATTCTTTTTGTTTAATATGAATTCCTAGAAGAATATTTTCTTAATCATATATTATCAACATTTGAAATCAAAGCCTTACCCTAGTAGAAATAATTCAGGGAGGGTCTGGGGGTGGTGTTCTAATTTTGCCATGTTTAGGAATCAAATTTAAGGCACTAAGTACCCTATGTTACTTGCCATAGATATTATATGCCTGACTTTTAAAAAAATATAAGCTATGTTTCATTTCTGTTAATGTTAATAGGCTTAGTTACTAACTAAAATGTCTGTGATACTTTGTACTTCAGCAGCTATTTCCCTTTTATTAGAGAGAATGTGGTAGGGAGTCTTAGACTTTTCACTGACTTCAAAAAAGTCTCTAGTTTTCCAACTGATAGAAATGAATGAGCAAAGATGACTATTATACTAATTATATATATTATATATGTATATATCTCCCAGTTGGTCACGCCACAAGTTCAGTGAGCCAAAGCAATTTCCTAAGTTTATCTACCATATTTATATAGGGATTTGAAAATAAAAGAACCATGCTTCTGAGAAGATTTCATTTCATTTGAACCAGCAAGGTCATATACCACCTTTTAATCCTACCATCAACCAAAATCATTTGAAAAAACAATACATTCCCTTTTATTCTAAGCTGTACCTTCATGTGTATTCTAAATATTCTTTCCCAGTGGGGTGCTTAAGAGTACATTACATCAATTTTTTATGCATCAATGACACATTACTCTCAATCTAACAAATATTTACAGAACTTTAATTTTATATAAGGCATTGAGATGTACTCTCAATGTATAGATGTATAGAAGATACGGGAAATAATAAAATACTGTTTCTTCCTTTAACATGTTTACAATCTAAAAGGTGAAACAAACAACAAAAATATGAACACTATAATAGAAAAGAAAAAACAAAGATCAGCATGGAGGTTGTTTACATTTTTGTGATGATTCAAAGGAAACACTGATCACATCTAGTTGAGAAAAATAAGGAAATTTTTGTAAAGAATGTATCTAAAATGGATATTTAATGAACAGCATTTGAGCAAGAGATTTGGAAGAGCATACCTCAGGCGGTGGCAACATAAAGATGTCAGACTGCATCCTGCAAGCATTTGACGGGACATGACCATAAAGTAGCAATGAGTTTGGCAGCTATTTAGAATGACAGTAGAAGAGCTTAAAAGAGAAACTGGCCATTATTGTGGCTGACTGAATGTCAGCAAAGGAAGTCTATAGTCAATTTGGTTGCTGTCTGTCAATGAGTGGTCACTGATGTTTTTTAGCAGAAATATTACAAGTTTAGGGCAATTCTAGAGAAAAAATCTGAGTGGATTTGAGCAGAGAGAGTACTGGACATAATAACTTCTTGTTAGAAAGCAATTATTAATCTGGGCAAGAGGTGATAAAGTCCTGAACTTGATTCTGGCAATGGGAATGTAAAGGAAGAAATAGATGAGAGGTATTGTGGAGGTAGAATCTGCAGGTTATAGCAAATACGTTAATAAGCAGGCAGACAGACAGAAAGACATGAGTCACTAAGATAACTAGTTCTCAACTGAAATGAGGAACTCAAGAGAAGGGGCCTATTGGTGCAAAGGTGACTTCTCTTTTGGGTACGCTAAGCACATAAAGACATATCAGAGCTCACAGGCACTTCCTGAGCAGTCTGGTCCAAGCAAAACTAACAAGTAGATGAGATTTATCTAAGGCTCCTGCCTCTTCTCTTTATTTCCCAGGGCCCGTGTGCTGTGTTGACAGTCCAAAGTTTGTTTGAGACCCT
The DNA here is from genome assembly GCF_059928025.1 of Delphinapterus leucas. Classification (NCBI taxonomy): domain Eukaryota; kingdom Metazoa; phylum Chordata; class Mammalia; order Artiodactyla; family Monodontidae; genus Delphinapterus; species Delphinapterus leucas. Next base: position 40,632,011 of record NC_143132.1, read on the forward strand.
ATCATTCTCTGCTTATTTCTTTCTCCTTCTCACCAAAATTTGATTCTGTGATTTATTTACCCAAAGGCCTTGCTAAAGTTAAAATAATTTGTTAAATTAATTTATTTACACTCACCTCAGGAATGTATATATTTATATTGGAGAACTCTAAGAGACACAGCCCATCAACCCAAAGGAAGAATTCTCAAGCAGGGTGAGGCTCACCCAAACATACATACTACCCTCTACTCTGAGTTGGACTGAAGCTCAAATCTAGGAAAATAATACTCTAAGTGACAGGGAAGTCAGATTCTCCTTTAGAGCTCTCTGGAGAATCAAGTTTATTATTTCTTTGTGTTTAAAGCATTTTTTTAATCCAAGGGGGGTCACAACACATTACAGTAATTATCAGTTTGTCTATGGGTTTTCCCCATATGCTGAAGATACAGATCATGCCATTCCTCATGAACTGATATGAGTGATTTCTCTTTAATAGCTTTAAAGGGTAGGAATGTAGGGGCTAATAATCTGTAATTTGGACTGTTAAAAAAAATTATGAAGAACAGATTGCATATAACATGATATGCTTCTCTGAATACCTAAGATTTATTCTCTCAATGAAATTTTTCTAAGTTACTAAAAGCTGAAGATTTCTACTGAAGAAAATAAATTTTCACATCCATAACGAATGTAACAATTTAATAATGCATATATTTAACTGATAAGGTAGAAGAAAATATATAAGTATCATAGAAAGTGGTTAAATATTAGATAATGAAGGTTAACTTCCTGCTATAATTTTAAATAGACCAGCACCAGAAAAGTAAGTGGAGGATTTGTTTTTGCTCTGCTTCTTCTAAGTATTTTCAAATGAAGGATGTGCAAATGACAAGGTCAAAACACCAAAGAAGAGATAGGATGTCAAACTACTGAATACTAAATTCAGTCCAATACATCTATCATTTGGCATAGCTATGTACAAATCATGTTTGAAAATTCACTTCTGTTTATGAAATATGGTCTTTTTTATAGGGTTGGGATGGGAATATGGATTCTCCACCCGAATTTTTTGTTTGTTTTGTTTCGTTTCACAATAGACGCCCCCAGGGTCAAATCCATAGCATCAACAGTTTATCCAGGTAATGGCAGTTGATGGGTCAGCCCTTAAGTAGGATGAATTTCCATTTGAATCTCCAAAACCAAACTTCCTTTCATTCTTCTGGTGAACTTGATTCACCCCCGCTCCCACCTCAACCCACTCCCTGTGCTCCAGGTTACACAAGTTCCCCGCTTCCAAGTGAAGAAAAGCTTCTTTGGGACTCACCTCCAAATTCTTCTAACAGTTCCAAATTTTAAAATTCCTTAGCAAAGCATAATCCCCATATTCTCAGGCTCAAACTTAAGCTTGCCCCTCTTTATCAAGAGCTTTGTGTCAAAAAGAAATAGAGAAAAATTGGAAGCCAGTTAACAGGACATGTGCTGACTTGCTTCACCAAATATCATGAAAAGTGAGAGTGGTTATTTGCTTCCTGCTGACATGCTTTCCTCTGCCTCAAGGAGTGAACAGCTTCCTCATGAATTTACACAAGACTTTTTTTGACTTGCAGTCAGAAAATCAGGTTTACTGTATTGCAGGAAAGGAAGCTTGAAGGATTTTTCCTTAATATTTTCTAAAGTCCTTCAAAAATAATCCTGCACAGGGCTTCCCTGGTGGCGCAGTGGTTGAGAGTCCGCCTGCCAATGCAGGGGACACAGGTTCGTGCCCCGGGCCGGGAAGATCCCACATGCCACGGAGCGGCTGGGCCCGTGAGCCATGACCACTGAGCCTGCGCGTCCGGAGCCTGTGCTCCGCAACGGGAGAGGCCATAGCAGTGAGAGGCCCGCGTACTGCAAAAATAATAATAATAATAATCCTGCACAATTCAAAATGTGTCCACTTTAAATTGTTTTAGAAAATGTGTCTCTAATACTCTCCTAAAAACTCAAATGATTATATTCAGACCTTTATTTTGCCAGAAAATATTTCCAAAGACAAGTTAATATTTCTGTCATGAGCAAAGTAATACTTTCGTATGGCACTGTGATCATTTTTCATGGCCTTGTGAATTCATATGCTTCCCCCAATTATTTAAATGAGGCACTTGTTGAGAAAAATACTTTCCAACATTATAATAAATGTATGGTTATTGATAAAGAATATCTTCTCTGTACAAAGCATGATAGTACTTGAAACCTACCTGAGAAAGATAAAACTTTTTCAAAGAATTTGCATTCCCTGATTAGGCCAGAAATGATAAAAATTCTGAGGAAAAAAATGTATAATATTATTTTGATCAACAATAAATCCTGTCTAACTAGCCTTTCAGTGAAGTTTGTGTCACAGCTCTAATTTCTACCATGGAGAGTTTCCACCTCTGCAAGGACAGTAAGATGACCTTATTGGTTTATGTAGATACACAGCAAAGCTTGCTTGCTATGTCTTTCTTCCCATGCTCTCCAATAAACTTTTCACTATATCCTGTTAATATTCCTAAATTATATGTAATTAACATGCATTCCTAAAAATTATACTTACTGTATCATTATATATATATATATATATATATATTTATTTATTTATTTATTTATATATTTATTTATTTATTTATTTTTTGCGGTACGCGGGCCTCTCACTGTTTTGGCCTCTCCTGTTGTGGAGCACAGGCTCCAGACATGCAGGCTCAGCGGCCACGGCTCACAGGCCCAGCTGCTCTGCGGCATGTGGGATCTTCCCGGACCGGGGCACGAACCCGTGTCCCCTGCATCGGCAGGCGGACCCTCAACCACTGCGCCACCAGGGAAGCCCTCATTATATTTTATTTCATATATTGCATCATTGATTATTTTATAATTGCACTATATTGCTGGGTCTTGCTGCCTTGGGGTTTCCCACATCCCCCCATACACACACAAACATTGACAATTTCCTCTTTGTGTTAGGTGGCTTGGTTTGGATTTGAGTGGATCTGTGACCCTAGTAGCGTGTGTGTGTATGTGTATGTGTGATCTTGCAGATGTTAAGAAGGACTGAACTGGAAAAAAGAAATGCTCTTCTTAGCATAGCACACTGTTGAACTTGAAGATGAAAACGAAAGGGGAGGAGGAGAGGGAGTTTTCAGCAGGAAGGGAGTCATTTAAATTTGAGCTTTTTAAAATCAGTGTGCAGAAGAATCACCTGAGATGCTAGTTACAAAGGCAGATCCCAAAGACTCTAAGTCTGTGAGTCCTGAATGGAACTCCAGAATCTGAGTCTTTAGCAGGATTTTCTGGCTGTTCTAATGAAGCTGGAGCTTGGAGCCTTTCTAGAGACCATTGCTTGAAACCTCCCAGCTAGCTAGATAAGAATTTTATAGGACATAGTTATAGTAACTGAAAATGAAATTTCACCACCATTTCACTAGTTGAGTTCCAGTCAGAATTGCTACTATATGAAAAGTATCTAATACAAAACTGAACAGAAGTAAAAATCACATCAACATTGCTCAGTGAATTATAGAGCCCTCAGTTAGAAAAAATATTAAAGTCTATTCTCAATCAGTATATTATTTAAATTTTGCTAGGACAAAGAATGAAAGCTTTTCATCACATATGAAGAGACAATTTAAAGGAGTAAAGAAATCTCTAGATTTGAAATCAGAAAAGGCTAAAAGAGAGTTCTGATTCTGCTAATCACTGACTTGATGCTGAGCAAGTTTCATCTATCCTGCATGCCTCAAATTAGAATTGAAAGACTAAGGAAGTAGAGTGAGATAAAGCAAACACCCTTGAAAAACACTAAAGCACCACAAAATGTAAATTAGCATTGTTATTATTCTCTGTGGCGGGTCTGGAATGTGTCAGAGCACACGACAGGGAGACAGGTGTTCTTGATTGTGCACTGCCTTTTCTGAGTCTGGAGAGAAGTGAGTGATTGATGGCCTCCTGCTTCTTACTCTCCCTCGAAGCTCTGTCCTTAGTAGGGCAATAACTCCCAAAAACCCCATCTACAGCTATAGAAATACCACCCTGCTGGGCACTCACGAGTCTCTTCCCTTGCTGTATCCTGCCATCTGTATTACGAAAAGCCTGGCATTGTTGAAACTTGGTTAGCTTTCTTGAAGGATGCAATACAATCCTTCCACCCTATTAAAATCAGAACCGCAATTATTCCAGCATGGATTTCTCCTGTTGATATATTCAGAGGTGATTTCCCATATGTTTCAGGATCAGGGCTTTAGTTTAATCCTTTAAATACTAAAGGGAAAACCTTCATTTGAAATGAGAACTCTAAGTTGCTGAAAATAAGACTGGAGGCTTAATTTTAGGCTCTACTGAGTGTATGAAAAAAACACTACTAATTCATATAAAAATATTAAAATTTAAAGTATTCAGTAATGGCTCCCTATTGCTTATTACATTGCATCGAGACTCTCTGGCTTGGCCCTAATATTAGGGCCTTAATATTAATAACAAAAGATAACCACCCTCTATAAAATCTTATTTCCCACTATCCTCTCTACCCCAACAAGTGCTGTCTTCTCCAGTTCCGTCCCTCTCTTCCGTCCCTCTCTTCACTGTCCTCACAGTGTGCCTTTCTCATTCTTGTCTCAATTACTCTTTTAGCACTTTTTTCCCTTCCACCTGACGTGCCCCTCCACCTACTTGATCCAGCTTATCTTTCAAAGCACAGATTAAATTCCACTTCCTCCTTGAAACTAAATTTGTGTTCAATTTCAATATTGTGAGGACACAATATTGTCTTCAATAATTCCTTATCTGTTTTTCATATCACTAGTTTCTTCATGAGTGTTTGGTTTTTATACTAACTAAAAAGAGTAATGTTGGGGCTTCCCTGGTGGTGCAGTGGTTGAGTGTCCACTTGCTATGCAGGGGACACGGGTTCGTGCCCCGGTCCGGGAAGATCCCACATGCCGCGGAGCGGCTGGGCCCGTGAGCCATGGCCGCTGAGCCTGTGCTCCACAACGGGAGAGGCTACAACAGTGAGAGGCCCACATACCGCAAAAAAAAAAAAAAAAAAAAAAAAAAGTCATAAGCAAAACACTGCAGGCTCAAGTTGGATCATTGACTTCTTATGTTTTGTATTTTCCACTGAGTAATCAATGAACTAGAATTGTATATGTGCACTATTAAACCTGAGCCAAAACTTTAAATGCATTTTCTTTCTCAAAATCTTCCCATTGATGAAAAATAATATATAGTGGTTATTATCTTTAGTAAAAAAAAAAAAAAAGACATGAAAAACCACGTACGTTTATTTTAACAATTTTAATAGTGATTGCCCAAACTATAGAAAATGTTCAAATATGAATTTTAATAGTCTATGAAATATGAAAGTCTGCTCAGGTTGTTGCTGTTAAAAGGGTAACAAAAATAAATATATGCTGAAATTTGATGTTGCTTAGCCCCGAAACAGTAAAATGTGAAATAAATCATATCCTTCAGATAATGAGTGTTGGCTTTCACTTTATCGTTTCAAAACATCCTATAGCATTCTATTTAAAAACTACAAAAGAATAATAAAAATATGAAGCAGACATGGATTTTAAGTGTCCGAGTGTTTTTCCATAAGTGTTTGTGGAAGACTGAGCTATGAGTTTCCCTTATTCGACAATATAACCTACAATAACTTCACTTCTGGTCCTTCAGTTCACTCAAAGAATTTACATTCTCACTTGTAAAGTTCTGTTTAGAACGAAGACAGTTCCTTTTATTTTCCTAAATTTAAAAAAAATCAGTAAAAAGTACTGATATATTGTTACTAAGTAACACTCAAGTGCAAATGGAAAAGAAGGATGGGAGTTCTCTTCATCCCTGCATTGTGTTCTCTTTTGAGTCCCAATCTTTTAAGAACGGTTTTGAGTGTAATCACGTTGTATGTATGTATTAGATTTTGAGAAAGAGCTTCTTTCAGCTTTTCCCTCTCAAAATAAACCTTGATAGAGACGAAGTGGAAAAAATGTTGGCACTTAAAAAGAGGACAAGAAGAAAAGGTTATAGTGCCAGTTAAATAAAACATGTTTGCATATATTCCATAGAGAAAGGTATATATTCATCAGTTATTTCAAAAAAAAAAACTATGTTAGAAGGAAACAATAGGGGGAAAAATAAATATCTCCACCTATTCCCAAATATTCATGAATAGGTAATTGTACTTCCCAGAGAGATGTGAGTTTGTTTGGTTTTACTTGATTCTTCCTTTCTCCTTCTCCTCCACTCTCTCCGTCCTTCTGCTTCTTTTGATTATAGTATCAATTTAGTATACACAGCTGTGATTTATTTATTTTTTAAAAGGAAGATTTATTCAACAAGTTTCACTTAGCACAATACACCTAAAAGGAAAATCACAATACAATGAAAGATTTAAATCAAGGCCTCTGAATTTCATACAAACACGAAGACCAAAATCCTAAAGTATTGGTATTGCGTCTCAAATTTTCCCCGTTAACTTAAAAAAAGGCTTAAACTTATGTGCCATCGAGGTTATTAAATGAAACTAGAATTAACAAACATGCGAAATGTTTCACTTTTAATTGTACACACAGATCCTATATTGAGTTTTACAAAAAAGCATGTCTTTCAACATGCATCCAGTGTTCAATGTAATGTGGTGTAAGAGCAACTTTTAACATAATTCAACTGCTTTAACCTAAATACACCTACTGCTTAAGTACATCCTACAATAGAACTAACTTGAGAACAGCTGAAAATTATTTAACAGTAATAGATTAGATTATGCAACCTAGTTGTTACATCCTAAATGAATGTTTGTGTTCAAAAATACTGAACCTTAAGTCTTTAAAACACTGCTGATTTCCACTTAGAGTAAGCATAAATCACAAGCTTGTATTGCAAAACTGTTAAAACTTAAGTTTTGTTTTTCTTTTAAAAATGTTGACCAAGAGTCAACGATCAGGATCAATTACATCCACCACTCACACTGGACATGCTATAGACATCCCTCCCATTCCGTTCACTCCCATAGATGCTCGGCTTCCACTACTGTAGTAGCTGCTGTTCACTGCTCCTTGACTGCCTATGCAATGTTGGATTGAAAATCACTGATGTGTTCCTGTAAAACTTGGTCGTATCCACTCATCAGGCTGCCCTGGCCACCGCAGCAGCCTCCATACCGCCACTCAGCTGCCGGGTGGCTGGCTGGGCCGCCATAACTGGACTGGTTTGCTAAGCCCATGCCTCCCATCATTTAGCTACCATAAGCACCACCGCTTGCTCCTGCCCTAGAATTAGATAGTGGAGCTTTCAAGAGTCTCGGCGACTTGCTTGCTGCGGTGTTAAGTGGAATCTGAAGCCGCCTCTGCAGAGCCGAGCCCGCAGCCACACCCGCCCCCTTGCGTTCGCTTGGGGGATTGGCTTCATTCCGAGAAGATAGCGAGCTTGGAGTTTGGAGCATGCGCAGTCACAGGAGCCCGCGGGTTCTGTGAGTACGCTGACCTCTGTGCTCCGCGTCAGCGGCTGGGTTCGTGCAGAATTAATTTGACTGTTCAGAGACGGGCGACTTTACTTCAGACTACTCAGCTTGCTGGTAACGATTTTGCCACGGCAGTGGATCCCCGTGATGAGTCTTTAGGGCAAACTTTGTCTTGTACTTTGTCAACTTAACTCAGCTGAATTTAACTTTGTGATAACCGCACAATTGGAATACCAGGTTAGCCTGCTTGAAGATATAGATGCTCATACTACGTCTTGACACTGGTCTTAAAAGGTCTCACAGGTGTCAATTAAAATAGAACTGTTCCAATTGACAAAAAAAAAAAATTCATATTCAGGAACAGGATTTATAGCATGGGTTTCTCTATATACTTTTCCAAGTATTTGTGGAAAGAATAAGACAAAGTATTTCTTAGTGATAAGGCAGAGAATGAGATTTGAATGAATTTCCTCTTCTGAAAAAACTGTCATAGAACTTTAAAGAATTTTTTTCCTCTTCCTTTCTTTTTTTTCTGTAAGGGATCTGCAGTTTAACTATGGTGGATCTTAAATTTGGATTTAAGTTGTCCTCCTTGGGGTTCATTGGAGTTCCTGCTTCTAATGCTTATATTCTTTCACCAATTGTGAAAAGTTCTCAATCCGTATCTTCAGATATAGCCCCTACCCCATGCTCACCCTTCCTTGCCTTTTCCTGCTCTCTCTCTCTGTCTCTCTTTCACTCTCTCTCTCATTCTTCTCCTTCTGGAATTCCAATTCGATATATGTTAGACCATCTTATTCTGTCCTTCATTTCTCTTTCATATTTTTCTACTGCTTGTATCTCTGGACTTCAATTACAAACAATTAGGTATAAACCATCCATTGAGTTTTAAATTTCTATTAATTTTTCATTTCTAGAAGTGTTGGGTTTTTACACATCTGTGTATTCTTTACTAATGATTTTCATGCCTTTTTATATTTTAAGATATTTTAAACAAATTTTTTTATTTTTTCTTTTTTCTCTCTGACAATTCCTGTATCTGAAGACTCCTGAGGCTTAATGTTGTTTGTGCTAGCTCTCATGCATGGTGCCTTGTTTCCCTATGTGTTCATTGACTTTGTTTTTCTTTTTACGTTGAGTTCTCATTTTTATTTGAACTTTCTCTGTGGAAATTCTTTGAGGCCTGGGATGAAGGTGGATTCCTCCATGGGAGGATTAGCATTTGTTACTGTGAGACACCTGTGGTCATTATCAGTGTTGTATTAATTTAAACTAAACTAACTGTTGATTTGAGAGGTTTGCTTTTGTGTGTGTATGTGTGTATGTTTCATAATATCATGTGATGTGTGTTCAGGACACAAATTAAATGGAAGCCAGATTGTGGTTATGAATTTTCAGGAGAAATCCTTTTCTACCTCCAATCAGAATCAAGATTCAATGTTCATGTTTCAAGATGGGCTATTTTCTTTCTTTCTTTCTTTCTTTGTTTCTTTCTTTCTTTGTTTGTTTGTTTCTTTCTTTCTTTCTTTCTTTTTCTTTCTTTCTTTCTTCTCTCTTTCTCTCTTTCTTTTCAGTTCTAGATTGGTGTCAGTGTGTATTTCTAGTTCATTCTTAAACTGGGAGTATAACACTTTGGGGTCCAGTTTCATTTGAAAGGGGTCTCCTAATATAATCCCTACTTGAGTGGGGTGTGGGCTTTGTCTCCCATCCCTGAAACCTTAAAAATTAATGCTTGAGATCATCTGAGCTCAGCAAATGCCATTAAGGCAAAAAACAACCTCAGTGCTTTACTTACCTCTTGGAGTTCCTGCCGTTAACTTATTTTTAGCCTAAGTAGTATTAACTTTTTTCGGTAGCATTTGCACGCATTTAAGACTTTTAAAAATATTTTTGCTCAGCAGTTTTAGTTGTTTTCAGCAATTAGGGTCAGTCCTGGTACTTAGTTAACCATGTTACCAGTAATGGAAGTAAAGTTGCCTTAAACTTGCTTTTTCTTCTGTACCCTTTACAGTTATCACAAGCCTTTATTCCGTTTTATTATAATTTATTTTTTCCCTTGGTGTTTCTGGTATTACAGTTTATTTGTTACATCTACAATTATGGCTCAGATTGTTTTCTTATCTCTGAATCTCCTTTTAACCTTTTAATTCTAATCATCTTGGTTTTTAGCTCTTCTTTTATTACTTACTTATTACTTTGACATTATGTTATTGTATAGCATAAAACACTTGGGGACTCTGCCTCTGTAGTTTGAGTTATGCTAACTTCCAGACTTTTGCCTGTTATGAACTATAAGTCTCTCTTCCTTTTTTCCTTGTTTTCTTCCTTCCTCTGTATTCCCTCCCTCCCTCCCTCCCTCCCTTCCTTCCATCTTCATTTTTGCTCTATCATAGTTCCGTAATTGCCATGTGATTTAGTTTTACCTTGGTCACATTTATCATCAGGTACTGCTACAATTCAACATAATATGGATTTTCCTTGAATCACTTCTCATCTTATCTATAACCAGCTGGTCTTTCTTTCAAGCTTATGAGCATGTAGAGATGGCAGAGGTGTAGGCCGAGCGTGTGGAGATGGCAGGGGTGGAGGCTTGCTGTGGAGGAGTGTTACCCTTGCTGTAGATCTGGCATCTGAGTTCTTCTCTGAGCTTCTGTCGTGAGTGGATTCTTGGGTTGGCTGTCATTCCAACATTGCACAGTACCATTAAAGATACTATTAAGCCAATTGGCCCTTCTTTTCGCTGATGAACTCTGAAGCTAGGGTTGTATTTTTGTGACTCTCTCCTTCATTTTTCTCAGGGATACCTACTTAACTCCTCAGTCCACATATTTCTAAATTAGATGACATTAGTGAGAACTTTCCTAATACTCTAGACTCATTTTTCATGATAATTCTTCTGGGAGATGAAGGCAAGGTTAGGTGTAATGCAATGTGACAGTATTTTCTATGTCTTTCTTTGACCCCATTTCTTTATGGCATTATGTTGTGACCCTTTATTTATTTTGTTGCTGCCGGTAAGTTTTACCCTCCCCCCTTTTGTAGGTTTTTGTAGTTATTTATTTGATCACTGACTTAGGTATTGGGGAATCTTGCTTCATACCTGTCTTCTTAGGCAAGTAAAACTTACTTAAAAATACCATCCTGCAATAAAATTTATTCTTTTTATGAACAGCTTTATTTTAGATACTTAGGTTTTAAAATATATATCTGTTAAGGATAGTGCGCATATAAGAGTAGTTATTCTATATAAATTATCACTACCCATAGAAGAAAACACAGGTAGAATTACAAGATAATTATTTTTATTGGAGGGGGCATAATTCTGAGTGCCTGGCATATGTGATAACCCACTGGGAGAGCCAGTGTTCTCAGTATCTAGAGGCAGTGAGCAGGTCCTGGTTGTCTGGAAGAAAGATCTAGAAGTACCAGAGGAATAAAGTCCTACCAAAACCGATTTGACTGCTTCTTTTTCACTAACAAGCAGCCCAGCACTTATTTTTACTTAAACAAAAAAGCCACTAAAATCTCCCTTACATTAATAAAAACTTTCAGTGCTGACCTTAGATAATGTGAACTCACATTTATGCTTTATTCCTCATCAACCGCTACTACAATCCGGAAGTTTAAAGCACAGGGATTTGCACTACTATTTGCTGCCCTCTGCAGGCTGACTTAAAACTTACAGATAATACTGGAATTGCGGAAAACGCAAAACCCCCTATATTTCAGTACAGATATATATTCGTGAACTTGAAGCAAGAAAGCTCAGGAAATCTTACAAAGTATTTCTATTTCTGCTGCATAGATGCCATGTGACTGGGAACTACTACTTGTTAGATGATTGAGAAATGGAGACCTCTTTTGAGGAGTTCAGCATTAAAAGGAAAAGAAATATGCTTGAGGTAGAAGTTAAGTGTTGATTTGGGTTTGATTCTTAAATCACAGTGTAGTTCAACCTAGGGGTCCATATGTGAAACATTGCTTGTTACTTTTTTTCCCTGCATCTTCTTTTATTAGTTGACCCTCCCTCATTCAAGGAAATTTCTCTGGAATAAATGCTAAATATTGGCTTTCAAATTCAGAAACCTTGATGCAAGTATAACATAGAAGGAATTAAAAACAATATTTGTCTCATTCAGTCTCTCCAATGATTAAGTCGCAAAGTATGTGGGTAGATAGTAGAAAATCCAGAATGTATTGAGGGGACTCTGAAAGTGACGGGTTTCTGCACCTACTTTCCACTAGGACCCCGAGCATCTAAGAGTTCCCACAGAATCAGCTACTCTAGAAGGGTACAGTAGCAATCTCTTAAACGTAGTTAATAGGGTATGGGGGCAGAAATAAGGCTGACGCAGGCCCAGTGAGCATCCTATGGCCTGTGGTGGCATGAGAATTCCCCCCAAAGACCCCAGATGTAGAAGTGAGGGAGAGAGAGAAAGAAGCATCTGTCCTGCAAGGGCCCTAGGGGCACAAGAAAACATTACGGAAGATCACATCTCAGTTGCAGTCACATCTTGATATTGATGCCAGCATGGAGAAAGAGCGCTTGAGTACCTTATAACATGAGTTACATTTCAAAGATTGCAACACAGCATTGAGACAGACTGAACAAGAGAAGTAATGTACTTTCCCAAACACAGGAAGAAAGAGGGGTGTGGAGGGCAGATTCTGAATTTGAATAAAGCATGAAATACTCAGAAATCCCTGGAGCAATAGAATTTATTGGAAATAATTAAGCTTTATCCTTCAGAAGAATGGGGTCTTAAGATAGAGATCTCATCCAGATATAAGAAAAATAAAGTTACATTTTTTTCATACCAGCATTTGTGATTGGAAAGATTCAAGTGAAGGTTTTGAAAGAAAGTGAAAGATTTAATGACCTTATATGGGAAAAGAATCTAAAAAAGAGTGGATATATGTATATGTATAACTGATTCACTTTGCTGTTCACCTGAAACTAACACAACATTGACACAACATTGTAAAGCCACCCTCCTCCAATAAAAAAATTTTTTTTAAGTGAAAGATTCGGGGCTTCCCTGGTGGCACAGTGGTTGAGAGTCCACCTGCCAATGCAGGGGACATGGGTTCGTGCTCCGGTCCGGGAAGATCCCACGTGCCGCGGAGCGGCTAGGCCCGTGAGCCATGGCTGCTGAGCCTGCGCGTCCGGAGCCTGTGCTCCGCAACGGGACAGGCCACAACAGTGAGAGGCCCGCGTACCGGAAAAAAAAAAAAAAAAAAAGTGAAAGATTCACTGAAACAGAGTGAAAGATTCAAAAGAATGTTCTGAAGAAATCACTCCAGCACTAGGACTTGGCACTTGTCCATCCTTCACTAGCATCTTACTCTCTGTTCACGCTTGGTGTTCAGAGTGTCTCCTTTTCTTGTCTACCTTTAGCCCCTCTCTTAGTTTGAATAACTTCCCCCAGCTCAAAAGAAAGCAGCAGGGGGACGGGTGTTGTATCAGTTTTGCTTATCATTTGTCTCCACTGCCTAGAATGGTTGCTGGCTTATGGTACATGCTTAATAAATAATGATTAAAATGAAATAATTTCTTAACTAGATGACTAAAGCTCAGATGATAAACAGTCTTTTGTGAGAAATGCAGAATTAAGGCAAAATATTACTTTCACCTTTTCCTTCTCGTTAATGGCCTGTGAATAAGTTTTGTGGATACTTAACTGGGTGTGTGGCAGTTCCTAGGACCCAACTTGGAAATTATAAGAGATTCACCATTTGTCAACACAAAGTCTGGCAGATTTTATCTTTTCTTAGAATTATATTTTAAATGTTACAGTTTACTGTCTTCTCTTTTAGATGACCCTTTCATCATCAATTTCTCTAGCTTAGCATCACTAGAAAGAGTGGGAAAGGGGTCAGAGATGTGTTCATGAAGCAAAAAATAAAAGGACAGATTCCAGATTAATTTAGCTTAGTATTTCAAACAAACATTGTTGTTTGCTGCCCCTTACTGGTAAGATAATAAAATTGCTAAATCACATTTTAGAAGTATAGTTCTCGGCACTGAAATCAGATTTTACAGGAAATAGCTCCTTTATCACACACACACACACACACACACACAAAATTACACGAGTGAATTGTCTCAAATACTGAACACCATGTGGGAAGACCACTTAATCAAAAGCAGTTTTCTGGCCTTCAGTTTGGATAATTGTGGAGAAAAGTTAAGTAGGAAAAGTACTAAAACAAACCTCATATGTGTAAGATGCTCTCGCTTCCTTGAAAACTTGGAAGTTTTCATTGGCAACGAATACTTCAGTTGATTCACTTGAAGTGACAAGCTCATTTATGAGAAAATACCTGCCAGAGGCCCATGTCTGGATAATCAGGTTTGTCTGCCAGTCACTCTTTCACATATAACTGGCATTCGTTGAAAAGCAGCAGCTAATTTAGATTTCAGTTGACACTAGAGCCCAAGAGCTTTTGTCATGATAGCCATCATAATACATCATTATTCAACAAAAGTGCGTTATGCACGCTTCCCATGTTATCACACAGAAGTTAGCAGCAGGACTGAACCGCTGGGAAAACTGGCAGCAGAACTTGGAGGGCTCTCAGAGCCTTGGGGGTTGGGCCTCTGAATGTAGAGCCAGCAATTCTGCCCTGGTCTCTGTTAATGGTTAAAGAGCCCAGGGATTCCAGTTATTGGAGTAATGTTCTACCTCTAGTGCCAGGTTGGCTAGCCATGGAGGACTTTAATTTGGACATGAAAAATGGCCATGGAGGTGATCCAGAACTGTAGGTTAACAACCTAATCTGTGGTTTCCTCTGCTGTATCTTCAGGAAACACCATATCTCCTGGGGCTGGATTGAGATAGGCAGCCCAAAGCAGTGTACAGGAAGGACCTAATTCTTGGAAAACAGGTAGATAAGAATATGGGTAAGAAGACAATGCTGAAAATCTAGTCTAAAAGACGAGGCAAGTTTGAAAATGGAAAGTGAACAATGAAGGCCGAAGTCAGGATAGCGGAGAACAGACTGAAGGAGGAAGCAATTGAAGAATCACTTTGTGCAAAAGCTGAAGAAATAAAAGCCTCCATCAGCAAAAGAGTTCCGGCAGTCGCCTCTTTGTGGTACCTGATTTGTGACATGGGGCTTAAAGGCAGTTCCCTAAAGGAATTGTGCAGGGCAAAAGAGGACAGCTAGGCGGGGAAAAAACTACCTGAAGCTAAAAGAAAACAGGATCAGAAAAACTGGCCCCAGGAAGGGAGCTAAGAGTCAGATGGTAATTCTAAGCAGAGACCCATCAGGTCCTGTGTTGTTTCAGATATGCATGTTCTCCCCCGTCTCTGTCTCTCCTCTGTCTGCCCTTTGCAGTGAACTACTGGAAAGAATAACACTGTCTCCTCTTACTCGTTTTCAGCCCTTTGCACTCAAATTTCATGCCCTGCACTCCACTCAACATTGTAAACGTGGCTTCCTAACTGAAAAATCCTATAGATTTACTTATTTTAATCCTCATTTTGCTACTTTATTTCCATCAAGCCTCTTCTCAAAAGTCTGCTGATCAAAAGTCTTCTCTCGAAAGAGAAGCCTTTCCTGATTCCCCCAAATAAAACATTGCTTACTGTCATGGTGTCGCCTTTCCCTATGTTGTCCTCTTTTTATGTTTATTTTAGAAAATTCCGGATATAGGAAAGTAAACAGGTAATTCAAAAATTACCTAATTCATGGGCAAACTTGTTTTACCTAGTTCCACACCAACTTTCCCCTCCTATGCTATCTTGAAGTAGTGCCCAGACATCATATCTTTTCATCCATAAATACTTCATATGTATCCCTATAAAATAAGGAAATTTTTTGTTAATCATAATACCATTATCATAACTGAAAACAAGTCTTGGTATATATACAATGGAATATTATTCAGCCATAACAAAGAGGAAATCATACCTTTTGCAACAACATGGATGGATTGTGAAGCCATTATGCTAAGTGAAATAAGTCATACAGTGAAAGACAAATACTGTATTATCTCACTTATGTGTGGAATCTAAAAAAGAAAAGAAAAAGAGAGAGCAAGAGAGAGAAAACCAAACTCATAGAAAAAGAGATCTGACTTATGGTTACTAAAGGCAGAGGGTGGGGGGAGGGTAAATTGGAGGAAGGTGGTCAAAAATACAAACTTCCATTTATAAGATAAATAATACATGATGGCTATACTTAACACTGCTGTATGATATATAAGAAAGTCATTACAAGAGTAAATCCTGATAGTTCTATAAGGAGAATTTTTTTCTTTTTTTCTTTTCTTCTATCTTTTCCTTTTATTACATCCATGAGTAGATGGATGTTAGCTGAACCTATTGTGGTCATCATTTCACAATATATGTAAATCTAACCATCATGTTGAACGCCTTAAACTTATACAGTGTTGTATGTCAATCATTTCTCAATAGAAGTGGGAAAAATATAGTAATTCTTTAATATGGCAAATAGTGTTTAAATGACCAGTTTACTCATTAATATCATTTTCTGCCTTGTTTGAATCAGTATTTAAATAAGATATATTACTGATTTGTTGATAAGTTTCTTTCTTTTTTTTTTTTTTTTTTTGCGGTACGTGGGCCTCTCACTGTTGTGGCCTCTTCCATTGCAGAGCACAGGCTCTGGACGCACAGGCTCAGCGGCCACGGTTCACGGGCCCAGCCGCTCCGCGGCATGTGGGATCTTCCCGGACCAGGGCACGAACCCGTGTCCCCTGCACCGGCAGGCGGACTCTCAACCATTGCGCCACCAGGGAAGCCCGATAAGTTTCTTAATTCTCTTTTAATCCGTAATTTCCTTCTCTCTCTGTCCATATTTTTCCCTCTGCAGTCTATTTATTGAAAAAAAACTCGATCATTTGTCCTGTATAGTTTCCATTCTGGATTTTGCTGATGAGTTTCATTACTACTTTCCTCTTGTATTTTCCTTCTGTATTTTCTGTGAAGTGATGGTTGGATCATATGAGGTTTTCTTGGTGAAACTGCTTCATAGGGGTTGTGGTGTTCTTCCAACAGAAAGTATACTATATGCTTTTGTGACGTAGGCAGAAATTGGTTGGTATTGACTTGATCCATTAATACATTAGGAGTTGCAAAATGATAAATTTCAATTCTGTTGTTCTATCTTAGTTTATTAACTGGACTACTGCTATAAAGAAAAACTTCCCCTCATCAGTTTTTTAGTTACCCAGCAATAGAGTTCATGTAGCAAAGATGGGATAAATGCTTGATTGATTCTCTTGTTTAAAATTAAGTTTCAAAATAATGAGTTCCTTAGCATCCTGCAGCAGTTACCAGTTAGTGTTGTTATTTATCTCAGTTTGCTAAAAAAAACTCCCCCATTCCCCACCCCTACAAACTCAATAGCTTAAAACAATAAAGCACTTTTGATTCTCAGCAAGATGGAGAAACAATTTCTTGTTTCTCCACAATATTCTTCTGCCTAAAATAATTTTTTAAAAATACAAAATATATGAAACAACAATTTATAAGACATTGGACATTAGACAACAAAGGACAATTATCTCTGAGAGACATGAAGCAAACAAGGTAAGTTCAGTGAATGCCCCACTGTACTAACTTGGGGGAATTTAGAGGCCACAGCAAAGGGAGGGAAAACTGAGGCAGATCCCAGCATACTCCTGGAATGAGGAGATGCAGCTAAGATTTTAGCGAGTCCAAAGAAACTAGAGTTCTCAGGACGTAGTACCAGAGAAGAGAGAAGTGTTCATCAAGAGAACTGTGGAGATAAGCATAGGTACATCCTCAAGTATCAGCTTAATACTGGTCAGTATATGCATGTGAGGAAACTCCCTGAGGTTGAAGGAAGAACCAAAAGAAAAGATTAGAGGCAACAGTGCCCAGCACTCACACAGGGCCAAAAATAGTGCTTGTTCCCACCAGCCAGCCTAGAAAACCCATGATTTATAAAACATTAGGAGCAGTACATGGAAGGGCCTTACCTCAAGAGTAGAGATTACGTAGCTCTGGACTAAGCACCAAGCTGATCTCACCTAAGAATCTTAAATTCAAGAGTCTGAAAGGTCAAACCATTTTCAGGTCACATAACTGTAACCCAGAACAAAGTTTAAGAATCCTTATAGGAATGCAGAAAATATCCAATACCCACAAGGTAAAATTTACATTGTCTGGCATCCAGTACAGTATTATTAGGCATGGAAAGAAGTAGGAGAATAAGACCCATTATTATGAGGATATAAGCTATTTAAAACCCATCCAGAATGGACGCACCTGTTAGAATTAGTGAACAAGAACATTAAAAATTTATTATAACTGTATTTCATACATTCAGAAAGTTAAGAAGAGACATGAAAGATGTTAAAAAGACCCAAACCAAACTTTTAAAGATTAAAACTGCAATGTGTGAAATGAAAATGTTTACTGTGAGTAATGGCAGGTTAGCGATTCTAAAAGAAAAGATTAAGGATTAGTTAACTTGATGATACGGCAAGAGAACTATTCAAAATAAAGCACACAGGAAAGAGGGGATTTTTTTTTTGAATGAATGAACAAAGCTGTGAGTTGCAGCACAATTGAAGCAGACTAATCTACACATATTTGTAGTCCGTGAAAGAGAGGAGAGAGAGAGAAGGAGACAGAAAAATTACTTGAAGAAATACAGCTAAAATTTTCCAGATTAAATGAAAGCTATAAAGGCACAAATCCAGGAAGCTCAACAAATCTTAAGCACAAGAATCATGAATAAAAATATACCAAGGCAAATCATAATGAAATTGCTCAAAACCAGGGTAATCTTAAAAGCAACTAGATGAAAAACTACACAAATACACAATACATACAGATGACAGCAAATTTCTTGTCAGAAACAATGCAAGTAAGAAAACAATGGAGCAAGCACTGAAGAAAAAGTGTCAATTCTATACCCAGTGAAAAATGTTTCAAAGATGAAGGTAAAATAAAGACCTCTTCAGACATATAAAAGCTGAAAGATGTCCAGTATACCCACACTGTAAGAGATATTCAAGGAAATCCTTCAGTTAGAAGAAAAATGATGGAAATATTATCAATACCAAGGAATGAATAATTCCAGAAATGGTAAATTCATAGATAAATAAATGTGTGTTTCTTTATTATTTAAATCTTTTAAAAGATAATTGGTTATTTAAACAAAAATAGTAACAATGTAGTGTGGAGTTTATAACACAAAAACTATATAACAAAAACCATAATGACCACAATAGCAAAAAGGTCAGGAGAGGAGAAAAGGAAGTATGTACTATTGTAAAGTTCTCTTGCTATATTTGAAGATAGACTGTGAAAATAAATGTATATACTATAAAACTTAAAGCAACCATGAATATAACAAAACAATACATTACAGATAATAAGGAAACAATGGAAATAAAATAAAATACTTACTTAAATGAAGGAAGAAAAAGATGGAAAAAAGAGAAGAAACAGATGAATAAAGTGGAAAAAAACAAGATGATGCTGTAAAATCTCATACTAATCACATTAAATGCAAATTGTCTAAATATCCCAATTAAAAGGAGAAAATTGTCAAATTGTTTTAGAAAATCAGGACCCAACTGGTATGCTGCCAATAAAAAACACACTTCAGATATAAAGATACAAATAGGCTAAAAGTATAAGAATGGAAATAGATACATCATGCTATTAATAATCCAAGAAGGTTAGAATGGCTATGTTAATATCATACAAAGTAGATTTCAGATCAAAGAATCTTACCAGGGCAAAGAATGTCATTTCACAATGATAAAATTGTCAATTTGTCAAAAGGACAAAGCATTCCTAAATGTTTATTCACCTAATAACAGAGCTTCAAAATACATGAAGCAAAAATTTATAGAACTATAAGGAGAAATGGGCAAGTCCGCAAGTATACTTAGAGAGTTCAATACCGTTATCTCAATAATTGTTAGAACAAGTAGATGGAAAATCAGTAATTGTTCTTAGATTTCAGGAATCTATGGCCTGAGAGCTAAATCCATCCTCTCCCTGTTCCACCTGTTTTTGTAAATAACTTTTTATTAGGTTAAAGACAGGTTTTTTCACTTATATGTATTGTCCATGGCTTCTTTCACATCACAACAGTAGATATTTATGGCTGTTTTCACATTGTAACAGAATAGTAGTATTTAGGGGGAAATTTATAGCACTAGGTGCCAATATTTTGTACAGAATGAAAATAAAAACCAACACATCAAACTTTGTGAAACACCACTAAAGCATTACTTAGAGGGAAAGTTATAGCACTAAGTGCCAATAAAAGAAAAAAAAGATCTGAAATAAATGACTTTAACTTCCACCTTAAGAGTTGCATAATGGTGCCAAAGACTCTATGGCCAGCAAAGCCTAAAATGTTTACTATGTTTCTCTTTAAAGAAGAGTCTACTGATGCATGACAGAGAAGATTAGAAGAGAACAACCACTTTGACCTAATAGACATTATAGACCACTCCATTCAGCAATAGCAGAAGACATTGTTTTCAAGTGCACCTGGTACATGTACCAAGAAAGACCATATTCTGAGCCATAAAACAAGTCTCACGTAATTCAAAAGGATTAAAGTCATACAACATTCGTTCTCTGATCACAATAGAATTAAGTGGGGATGATGGGGATACATCTGTCAAATCATCAAAGTGATGGTTTTATGTGTGCACACATATGTCACAACTTATCAAGTTATACAGGTTAAATACGTGCAGTTTATTGTATGTCTGTTATAGTTCAATAAAACTGTTTTAAAAATAAGCATGAAACATAATCTGGGCAGTTCAGCTTCTCCAGGCTGAGCTTTGTTGGTCAGCAGGTGGCTGGCTGGTATAGAATGACCTCAGCTGAGATGACTTAATTCTGTTACACGTAATGTCTCATTGGCCAGCAGGCTAGCTTGGACTTTTTCACAATGTGGTAGGAGGGTGGCAAGAATGAGAAAGTACAACTGTGTAAGAGAGCAAGCAGAAGCATGTAAGGCTTCTTGAGGACCAGACTCAGAACTGGCACACTGTCCTTTCTGCTGCATTCTATTGGTCAAAGAGAGCTAGAGGGCCAGTCCAGATTCAAGGGATGGGGAAAAATACACTACCTTCTGATGAGAGGAACTGCAGTCATGTGGTAAGGGGCAGAGATACAGGGAAGGAAATAATTGAGGCTGTTTGGGCAATCAATCTTAGGATCATTATTAACTCATGGATTTAATCCTATTTGATGTATTTTAGTCAATTGCAGTTATTCTTATTGCTAGCATTCAGATTGTCCATACTAGGACAGTAGGAGCCACTGTTTACTTGGAACCCCCTGCTACATCCTCTCAGTCTGGAAGCTACATTTCCCAGATTCCCCTTTCCTATGTGGGTTTGGGTCAGAGTTTATCAATGACAGGAACTCATGCAAAATTTGAAAGTTGTAAGTGAAGAGAGAAGCCATTATTCTCAGGAGTTTGCTGTGACCAGGTTCATTGGCTTCACAGACCCGTCCATGAGCTCCCACTTCAAAGTCACTGTAGGTTGAGTGACAGCTTCTCAAACTCTTCTAGAATTCTTGCTTTTCAAACTGATCCAAGCTTCATGCTAAAGACATTAGTGATGTGATCCTCTGGCTGCTTTCTCAGCTTTTCCACACTGATGTGAATTCAGATTCTTACAACAAACCCTTTTATTCCCATAATAATTGTTGTGGCTCTTCTCTTATTTAAATCTGGGCTGATAAAGAGTTTCTTCAAGTTGGCTTCTGAGTCCTTTTGACGTTGTGTAGTCTTTAATAACTCTTACTTTCTGGTATAAGATATTCTAAGGTTATCCTGTACTATTACTGCCCAAGATCTGGAATCAGCCATTTCTTCAGAGACCAGCTGGTTTTTTGTTTGTTTGTTTTAAGTTACTTGAAATAGTTCCTCTCTGAATACATGGTTTATTAATAATAGCTCCTTTCATTATCTGACATTAAATTTTTTATATATTTGCTTATTGTCTGTCTCCTCTAGAATATGTCTAATGAGAGCACGGACTTTGTTTACCACTGTATCCCTAGTACATTTTCAGATACTAAAAATTTTTATTTTCTTACTCTTATCAAGTGATTTCTTACATTTTCTATTTTATTACTAATAGCTTGAGCCCCTTTGATACAGGATTAACTCCTGCACCAGAAATTTAACAGTTTGTGTTCTTACCTTGTTTATTTATAAAATACATCCCACAGATTTCTGACATCTTTTTTTAAGGCTATGTGTAATGAAGAAAATGTTGGCAAGATAAGTTTAAACTTTTTATGTCAAAATTACTACGCAAGGTGACAAGTCAGCTGCTGTTTTTTTTGTCTTTATTACACTAAAATTAAATTCAACATTTACAATTTCAAAAAAAAAAATCCCAGAAAAGTGCCTGTGATATGCCAGGCATTTTTCTTCCAAGGACAAGCCTTGGAATACATACAGTAAAAATCCACTACACTGGGGCAAAAGTAAGCGTGGCTTTGAGCAAAAATTTGCTGCAATGCAGCTGTCATGTGACACCTAGTAGCCCTGTGGGGTTTGTGGACACAAAAAATAAACAGTGAACTCAGAAAAATACCACCGCGGTAGTCTATTTTATATAAGTACCCTGGTGCCAAACATTTGATGCTAACCACAGAGCAAAAAAGCCAGTATGCAGATTAATACATGGTAAAAATTGAAATGTAAATAATCATAGTCACACCAGTACAAACCACATGTTTTTCATAAAATGTCTCCGATTTACTTACTGGCAGGTTAAGTATCTGTAATTGGACAAAGCCTTCAGACTAGAGAAATATAATCTTTCTACTATAAACTTCAGTGACTTGAATTGATTGAGATAGAGGAGTAGCTATAAATTTCTTGGTGTTTTAACAAGTTTGGTGTTTTAACAGCTGAACTAAGAGTGCAGTTAGAGAGGTCCTTTATGTTTTACCAAGTCAATATACTTTAATATAAAAATAAACATGTTGAAATTGTATTTGTAAAAAGGGTTTCCAAAATTCATCAGGTTTTTAAAAACAATTCTTATCTTTATATTTTCAGTCTTCTTTATAACTTGCTTATACAATCCATAAAGATATTGTGAATTACTCGTATCTGAATTCTTCAGTTTTAGTGTTTTGTAAAGTAGGAACACATTGAAAAATGGAAAAAATAACTCTAAATGAGTCAGAAACCACTCAGAGATTTCTTAAAGCCAAAAAAGTAAACAGAAATGACCAAATTGGTACTGTCAAACCAGTATCCAAGCTGTGATCTACTATGATCTATCAAATGAGTCCGTTTGGTAAACTACAAATGGGTTAAAGAGATAATAGTAAGCATTTGCATTCTTTTTATACTATAAATATAAAATACCTTATCTCAAGCGAGGGAAGGCTATAATAAAAAGAATCTATTGATCTATAATAAAAATAGATCTGTTTTGAAAGCTCAAGATTCATTTCACTGCAGGCCTTGATGGGAAAGGAATAAGGAAAGCAGAGCATGCTGGGTAACAGTAGTATATGTCCCGCGGCAGCATATGGAAAATAATCAGATTGCAAGTCTTCTGGGCTGGGCTTTCTAGTTAACTAAATACCATACACACACACTCATTTTCTCCTGTCTGTGTTGTCCCGGAAGCAGACACCAAGATGGAGTTAGAAATGCAAGAGTTGCAGTAGAGATAGCACCAGCGCAAGATCAAGAGCAGAGAGAGCAAAAGTGGTCAGAGAAAGCCTACAATCCACAGCACAAGTCTGACACTTGTGAAAGTGAAAGGGTAAGGACGAAAGACTGGGGAGGAAGAGGCTCAGACCATGCTGCAGCTCTGAGAAAGTCTCAGCCCAGTGGGGAACGCTGGTGCAAAGACTGCCCATAGTTTCTAATTGGGAGGAGACTTCCATCCTCCAAGAGCGTGCTGTGCTGTCTCTCCAGGGAGCTGCTTGAAGACAGCTTGGCCTTGATTTGAACCCTGGGGTATAACCTGAAGGCACTGCAGTTGGAGGCTGTCAGCTCACGGTACTCATGGCAGCTTCTCCTTTTTTTTCTAATATTTTTTTAATTGAAGTATAGTTGATTTACAATGTTGTGCCACCCTCTGCTGTACAGCAAAGTGACTCAGTTATACACATATGTACATTCTTTTTATATATTCTTTTCCATTATGGTTTATCACAGGATATTGAGTACTCTGTGCTATACAGTAGGACCTTGTTTGTCCATTCCAAATGTAATAGTTTGCATCTACCAGCCCCAAACTCCCAGTCCATCCCTCTCCCTCCCCCCTCCTCCCTCCCCCCCTCCCCCTTGGCAACCACAAGTCTGTTCTCTATGTCTGTGAGTCAGTTTCTGTTTTGTAGATAGGTCCATTTGTGCCATATTTTAGATTCCACATATAAGTGATGTCATATGGTATTTGTCTTTCTCTTTCTGACTTACTTCACTTAGTATGATAATCCCTAGTTGCATCCATGTTGCTGCAAATGGCATTATTTCATTCTTTTTTATGGCTAAGTAGAATTTCATCATATATATATGTACCACATCTTCTTTATCCATTCATCTGCTGATGGACATTTAGGTTGTTTCCATGTTTTGGCTATTGTGAACAGTGCTGCTATGAACATAGGGGTGCATGAATCTTTTTGAATTATAGTTTTGTCTGGGTATATACCCAGGGGTGGGATTGCTGGGTCATAAGGTAATTCTATTTTTATTTTTCTGAGGAACCTCTGTACTGTTTTCCATAGTGGCAGCTTCTCTCTTGAGGGGAGATCCAAACAGCATACCTTCAGGGCTGCCACATTTCCCATCAAATTATAGTGATCC